>NW_024870520.1:140523-222953 GCF_013358625.1 Macadamia integrifolia | reverse complement strand
CAACAAAAAAAAAAAAAAAATAATAATAATAATAATAATAATAATGAAAAAGGAAAGAAATTAGTTAAACCCGTACGCAGCCTTAATACCCCAATTTAGACCCATAAAAATGGTCCATTACACTCAAAACCACATGGACTGAAGGCCCATCACATATACAACCATACACTAGACTTATTCCTAATAAAACAAGCCTAGGTTGGTGAAGAATCTACATCAACTCTCCCCCATATTGAAAAAATCCGTCCTCGAATTTAGCAGTAATAAGAACCATTCCCAAACAGAATTCACGTTACTTGTAGACTTTTGGAAGATAGTGTTCAAGGCATGTAGTTTCTCTTAGACGAATAATACAGCATAACGAATTTTGTATGTTCAACCTCTGAATCGATACCAACCGTGAATGTCGTATGCATAGAGGCATCAACGTTGGGAACCTTCTCATCTAGTATTGGAGTCACAAGATCTTCATTTCCATCATGAATCTCGAAGATTTGTTGTGAAGCACTCTCAACCATTAGCCCATCTTCCATGGCTTCAGACTTGACTACTTTAATCTCTTCAACATGGAACTCTTCAGTGGAATCTTCTATCTCTTGACCTTCCATATTTGAAGCTTCAAGAACTCTCTTCAATGAGAACCTTGACTTCAAGTTCTTTTTGCAGAGGTATCTTCACTTCCCATAAAGGTGCTACAGGGTGCTATTAGTGATTCTGCGACACCACCACGTGGTTGCATTCTAGCTAATCATTCATCAATTCACACCATTTGTTGATTCAGTTGCATCAACATCTTAAAAATATAATCAAAATCTTTAGGACTTATTTCACTGCTAGTCCTATTTGACTCTGATAGTCTTTTAAGGTTGTTTTCAACCATGCTCAGATACCACTTAATGTAAAACTAGGTTGAAAAGTCAAACCAAGACCTCAAACTGGAAGGATGAATTGACTGATGGAACCTTGGACAGCTTGGAGAAGAAAATGATAACTTGAAGAAGAAAATCCTCCTTGGCTTCCCACCGTAAGGAGTCATTGGATTGAACACCAACCCTTCACTGTGATAACAAACACAGCAATTCTCCTGCAGAGAAGTAGCAACAGTAGTAATATTGTTTGTCAGTTCCTCCACAAGCTGATTATAAAGGGAAAGCACCTATGATAGGCAACAAGAAGGTTTAATGTTTCCATTGCAAAGAGATTGGGTACTTTGCTAAGGCTTGTCCACATTGTCAGAAGGCTAATGTCGCCGCTGAAATTGATGAACCCAATGGAGATATTGATCCTGATCTCTTTCCCTACCCCTTCGATGAGAATGATGATTGTGGGGATGACTATGACCCGGATGTTGCTTTGATGACGACACTAATGGTATTCACATTTTTACTCGCATTTTGGTTGTTGAAACCAAAGGAAATGACAAGTGACGTAAATGTATCTTTTATAGCCATATGAAATCTAGAGGCACTTGCCAAGCGATAATTGACAGTGGTAGTTGTTTTCAATGTCACTTCGGAGGCATTTGTGAAGAAAGCCAACTTAAAGCCTAAGTAACATCCTCAATGCTATACAATCATGTTCACACGAGAACAACTTGTAGATGTTTTAGTCTTTGGGGAGTGGTAGAGTGGCTATATTTGTAACAAGCCAGGCATGATTGACAATTTTGCTTCAGCTTGAGGGGGAGTGTCTCTCTTTTAGTCTTTGGGGAGTGGTAGAGTGGCTATATTTGTAACAAGCCAGGCATGATTGACATCTTTGCTTCAGCTTGAGGGGGAGTGTCTCTCTTTCTCTCTACAAAATCAATACAAAAAATGAACCACAAAAGGTTGGTGGTACACTGTAGATCAAAAAAAGGAATTGTGGCCATAGTTGTCACGATGTCATGGCGACCCAAGGCGGTGGAGGGGTGACTAATCGATTTGACAGTGAATCGCCCGTTATGGCATTGCCATAACGATCAAATCGCCTATATGTTATTATTTATTTCCCCCATTTTCTAAAGTTATTTTGTATGTTATAATATATACCCTATGACATAAAAAACCAATCAACATTAAGCAGTATCAAGTCATAAAAATCAACATAATCACAATCACATCAAGTCATAAAAAATCAACATGACTTATTGACATTTAGAGAAATGCTCTTCTATAATATTTTTTATTGGCTACATGATTTTATTTTTAGATGAGACTTTTTATATTAGGTATAACACAAAATTAGTGTTCCATCAAGTTTAAGATTACTTAAGTCTGAGTTGTTATGACAAATTTATGTTCCAGTCAAACTTATATTAAAGTGTGAATGTTGTTAAATCGCCTGAATGGAAATAATTTTATTGATAGAAAAAAAATATTATTTTATCGAACTTTTGGTTTTTAACAATGTTCTACTATGATAAGATTTATAAAATTTTCAGAATTAAGAAAAACCTCTGCATTCAAAAGTTGGAAATCGCCTTACAAAACAAAAATCCAATTTTTGTTCTTGGACTGGGGGGTTGACTTTTTATCCTTTTGGAATTTGATTTTTAAACTATTTTTATTAGATTTAAATAGGGAGTATTTTCTTATTTATGAATATCTTAAGTAAATGAAATAACAAAATATAAAACCATTTACTCAAATAATGGAAAAAAATATAAGTTGGCATATAATGCTTGAGAACTATAGTTGTGGCTCCACGGCTCTTATTTTCAAGAACCGAGGGCTTGAGGGGAGGATAGAGAGGCCTAGGGCGATGCAAAAGAACCCTACGCCAGCTTCATCAACATCTGGATGAGAGAGAAAGAGCCATTTCTAGACTTGGCTGGTGGGAATGGGAAAGGCCTTGTTTGTTGATTTTGACTTCAATCTCTTGTTTCTTCATATGGAACCTCGATTTGATGTTTCTATGACCCTCTTCCAAGCTTATCTCATGATTCCTTTCGAGTTTTTCACATAGTGGTTTCTTCCTTGGAACCCTTTTGTAACCTAAGGTTCCAAAAAGAGAGAAATAGAAGTAGAGAACTGCTAGGATGACTCAAACCAAGAACCTTTGGCTTTGATACCAAGTTAGAATGTAGGGAATGTAAGAGAGAAAGAGAATGAGAGTTGGGAGAGATGAGACGAGCGAAGAATGTTGAAGAAGATGAAGGAGAAGAACAAGAGAAGAACAAGAGAGCTGGTAGAATGTTGTGTGTTAGAGAGATGATCTCTATTACACATATATATTACTTCACTAAGGGCCGGTTTGATAACGTTTTTTCCGTTTCTGTTTCAAGAAACGGCAGAAACATAAATTTCCGTTTCTAGAAATAGAAACGGAATTGAAGGTGTTTGATAAGTCATATTTCTGGAAGCCGATAGTAACCAGCGAAAGAATGACCACGAGTCGTTTCCAGAAACGACGAAACAAGTTCTATTTGTTTCGCCTGGGTCGTTTCTTGAACCATAAATAGGTAGAAATTTCAATTTCTATTTCTGAAAACAAGTGAAATGAAACAGTTTTATCAAACGTTTTTTGTTCCGTTTCTGCCGTTTTTAGACATAGAAACGGTAAAAACGCATTTCTTGAAACGTTATCAAACGGGCCCTAATATAATATGAGGAAATACATACACCTCCCTAGGAAGGTAAAAGGTTAAAAAGGACAATCACAATAAGATACCTACTTCCCAGGATTCCCTTAATACACAAACTCTAACAATGACATTATCATATCTGGGGATGATGTATCCACAGACGGAACAAGCCTTCCAGCTAAGTAAAGGGTATTAAAAGTGGATGAACTCCTCAAATTTACAGCCAGGCTGGATTGGAAATTATGAAGGGGTCACCAATTAAGAAGGTAGGAGTCCAAATTAGCAACCATGGTCTATGGCCAGACCTAGCCTTCAGATTAGGCTGAAACTAATATCGAAGGAGAATTCCAGGGAAGGTATTACTCTGCCAGAATATGAACGGGAAGCCAAAAACCTGATCTAAAGTTCTGATGCTTGAAATCTGCTGCAATACACCACCAAGTACAGTAGCCACAGGGTCTGGTCTCAAGTCTTCCCTCAGCATTTCGATGGGCAGTAACCAAGTAGCAACTTCCATCTGTAACAATAGAGCTTTGGCTGTCTCATAAGCTGGATAAATCAGAGAGCAATAAAATAGAAACCTGGGAAATCGATTGAGAGAAGGGAAAAGCGGGAAAGGGATATGACCAAGGCCGCTCATCTATGGCCTTGGTCTGTCTCTCACAGAACTTGGTATCTCCCCATTGGCATCTTACCATTTTGAACTTGAAGTTTTCTGCTGTAGAAAAACCATCAACACAGTAGCCGCAGGCATGTTCTGAGTCTTCAAAATCAAGCTCTGTTGGAGCACTAAGGACCGAACAGCATCAATGGAAGTGCAAGAACATTGCTTCAGTTCTCTTTGGTAGCAGCTTTCACGGTGTTTTAAAATAGGAAGTAGAAGGAATCAATTCATAGAAGAGGACGGGAAAAGAAGGGATAGGGATGTAACTAAGACCTCTCACCTATGGCCTTGGTCTTTCACTCATAGACCTTGGTATCTCACCATTGGCATCTCTCTATACTGAATCACGCAGCACAGCACTTTTTTTTTTTTCTAAATCAAATCGTGTTGAGCACTGAAGGTTCTTACAAATAAATAGACTGTTATTACACTTAAAACAAAATAAGAAAAGTAGCTAAAAAGAAACTCCACGCATGGTGTGGGGCCTTGTACAGCAAGTAATTAATAATAAAAGGCAAGAAAAAAACTGAAATCTAATTAATGTCTGGTAACTGAAATAGTAATGTAAGACAGAATACAAAGACTCAGCCCCCCCAAGGAACAAACTGCAACAGTGTACTGCTGATAACACCCAAACATCAACAACAAAAAAACCCTCTTGGCAAGAGTAAACAGTACAAAAATAGAATGAAACCACCCACCAGTACCTAGGTGATAACAAGCACTGATAACAGTCGGAGAGATTCTGTTATCAATTAATAAATCTCAGGCACATACTGGACAGAATAAAAGACAACCGTGAAACTGAGAACTCAGGTCAAAGTGGAGAAAACTTAGAACTTACTAACCACAGCCCAGAAAAGGCTGAACTGGGGTTGAGGGTAGCTTCTAAGGTGCTCAATAGATCCCCAAAATTCTGGCCTGAGTTAATGGCTGGTTAGGAAGATATGGAAACTTCTTGAATTAGCGCACCTGGAAGGAGAAAATTAGTAACTCAGCAATCAGACATAGACAATCTAAGAAAACCTGGTCGAGTGGCCTTGATATGGTCCATGTTGAGTCCTCCAAAGATGGGATGAAGAGGCTCTGTGAATAGGAAGATGAGAACTCAAAGTCTGCCCCAAAATCTCCTTTCAAAGCTAGCCGCAAGGTCTTGCTTAATCAGCAACAACAGAATTTGAAGCTGACCTTCAAACAGCAGCAAATAGCCTTCAAAATGAACTCGAGTCACACAGGTAAATAGAAGAATAAGATAGAATGATGGTAGTCAATGGAATAGAAGCTATCTCAGATGTGGGCCTCTCACCCTCAACTCTTTTTAAGTTGATCTCTCAGTCTCTCTCAAACAAGGTTTAGCAAGCAAACTGAATAACTTTCATTGATTTCAAAATTGAGTAAAGAGCTTACAGTCGATCCCTTCAAATAGGCTAGGGTTGCCTTACAAAAAAGGAAAGTAGAGTAAAGAAAACAACTGAAGTAAAGAAGGAAAAATAGAAAAAGAAAACTGTTTTTTTTTTTCTTTAACAAGAAGAATTGAATAAAAAAGGAAACATGAGACTTTCCTAAACTGAATTTGCATGCTAAACAAGAAGAATAAATCAAAAGGGAAACTTAAGGAGAATAAACAAAGACTAGACAAAGTCTTCTAATAGGGCTGAATCGATTCTTCTTCCGGGCTGACCAAGTCTTTAGAATTAGACAAAAATTACTCCTCACCATAGAAATCGGTAGAGTATATTTTGAGCCTTACAGCTATCATCCATTAGCTTGGCTGGCTGGACCATCCTACGACCAGACTAGGGTCTCAATTGGGACTGGTTGGGCTGCTGGCTCTTTCTTCTACTATATTTCAGATCAACCAATCAATCTACATCAAACAGCAACTAAATAAAATAAAAGAATGCAACTTTGGATGTCTCCTCCACACAAGAAACTACAGCTGCTGACCGCTGTAACCCATTCGAGAAATATCTCCACGAAAGTCATAAAGAAGGATCATTAAATGGGCCCAAACCTAGCCCATTAATTGTGCCTAGTATTAAAACTTAAGTGGCTGAAACTGTAAGGCGTGGAGGGGCTTCTTGGCTGGAACCTTTGGGCCTAAAAAATTTCTCTCTTGCGGCCTAAGGGCTGGACCCCTTCTCTTCCTCAACCTTTGATCTACATCACCTCTTTACTTGGATCTTCTGGATCTAACTACAGGCCTCAAATACTGAAGCATCATTACATAAAACCATTAGCAAACTTAAAAAATAAGTCGAACTAAAGGTGGCCTGGTTCCTCCTATTAACTCTCTTCTCTTAGGATATCTAAGTTGCTCATATGCCCCATCCAAAACAACCAATCACATCATAATCATGAGAGTTGTCTTTACTCTGTAACAAGTAAATTGCTAGTAGAATACCAATTGCATGCAATAATACTTATGCCTGAAGTTTCTGTAGAACCTCCATCATGTAAAGCACTAAAACTTGTACGCTTTTACATAACAAAACCTAATTGATGGCAGATAGACCTTAGATTGAAGTCAAAGGATCTAGGTTTTGAGAACAAACAGGTAACAAGGGCCCATTAGGGGTCAGTTACTGAATTTTACAGGTGGAAGTGAAGGTTGATCAGGCAATGCATCATGCTACAACAGGGAAAGGGAAAGATGTATAAGAAAATTAAGAAACAAAGAAAAGCATGCCAAGTATGGAGGAAGAGAGGGTAAGACGGATAAACCTAGGACTCAGCACATAGGGACTTGGGTTATAAGAATCCTAAGCTAGTGGGTCTTAGCAGCAACTTGTCAATTAATAAAATTGTTCTTAATTATACTGAAAATGCCATGGTTACAAGGGGAACTATATACTTTATGGCTAAGTAGATAACTCCAAATCACAAGCTGAACACACATGACTTGGGTTATAAGAATCCTAAGCTAGTGGGTCTTAGCAGCAATTTGTCAATTAATAGAATTGATTCTTAATTATACT
This sequence comes from Macadamia integrifolia, assembly GCF_013358625.1. Taxonomy (NCBI): domain Eukaryota; kingdom Viridiplantae; phylum Streptophyta; class Magnoliopsida; order Proteales; family Proteaceae; genus Macadamia; species Macadamia integrifolia. Next base: position 215,746 of record NW_024870520.1, on the reverse strand, counting down.
GAAAATGCCATTGTTACAAGGGGAACTATATACTTTATGGCTAAGTAGATGACTCCAAATCACATGCTGAACACAAACACCCCCCCCCCCCAAAACAAGAAAAAAGTCACAACAACAACTATAGCTACTATCTAAACTACCACAGGGATATGTAAAAAAGCAAAAAAATACCATTAGTGTCCAGAGCAAACGTGTCATTGACCACTCGAGCCAACCTATATCGCAAGATAAGCCCAGGCAACCAATGTGGGCTAGTAGAGGCCGTAGTTCCATTTGCTTCTTACGTTCTGCACCTGAGCTCCTTATTCCTTTTCTACTACATATATGCTTTCCCGTTACCTGCTTACCTGGCTTCTATGTACACCTTTCTTTCCTTTTGTTAGAAGTCATTGTCGTAGGAGTGTGACTTGCTGTTTAGCGCAAGTCAAGACTCCTCCTAGGGTTTTAGTCTAAGTCCTTATGGACTTAGGTAAGTCAGCTTTATTTCCTCTTTTTGTTTTGTCCTATTCTTAGTAGAACTGCTAATGCAGAAGTAGGTTACACCTCGTAAACAAACTTCCAATATATTAAAGCCCAAACCAATCCAAATCTGACTACTCAACTCAGTCTTAATAGAATTCAGAAATAAAAATATAAACAAGAGAAACAAGAGCCAGAAATAATCCCAAATAGTCAACAGCAGGAATCGAACCAGCAACAAAACCCAACAGTAGAATCAATTCCCAGGCAGAACAGGGTCTCGGCCAAAGCAAGGAGAAAACCTGCGGTTGAAGATTGGCTGAGAACCAGGGGCTGAAACCCTGGTCGAAGGCCCTCCCTGAAGTGCTCTTCAAACCCTCCAAAGGATTCTCAAAATGGCTGGACAGATTAGGAGAAAAAAAACCCTAACCGATTGGACTCAAAACCCTAATTGGTATGGAATTAAAACCCTACTAACCTGCAATCGATCTTGAGGATCTGTTCTGATATTCCACAAGCTTTGATTCTGGTGTTATATCTTCAAACAAATCTGATATAGTCCACTCACACGTCCCTAACACCAAGCAATAGCAGAAAACAGATAAAAGAAAGAGAAGAAGATGTTCAACAAGATAGATGTGGGTGGGAATGGCCATCTCAGCCTGGGTATCTCACCCACAGCTATCCCAGCTGTTAGTCTTCCTTTTTGCAATAAACTTTATTACTTCAAATCTGAATTGTGTCTACAGTAGATCTTCTTTATATAGAGGCCTGTAGTTACAGGAATAGCAGTTGGACTCAAATTAGGACACTAATGAAATTAGTAACTAATTCAAAATAGTAACTGAGACAAATTAGAAAATAACTCTTTAACTTCTAATTTAGGAAACAAATAGTAGCTACTAGAACTTCCTATGCTGGGCCGATGGGCAAGCTTAGGGATGGGTCGAACTCAGCCCAATGGCTGGTTCGATGGCTGCTTCTTTCTCCTGCGATAGTGTAGCCCATGATGGGGATCTACATCAACTCTCCCCTTCTTAAAATCATTTGTCTCCTAAGAATGGATGAAGGACATATAGCGCTTGTAGAGATCCGTATCAAGATGCTGAAAATCATCGGCATGGGTCCAAGTGCTATCTTTTTGAGGTCATCCTTCCCACTTGACTAGGAATGAGTAGTAGCCCACACCACCACGAACCATAGTGAACTTATTGTCAACTTTTTCAATAACATCATCCCTAGGGATCACAAATTGGGAAAGTCTCAATGTATGTTCTGTATCTCCGTCATTAGAATGATGGCCCACATAGAGTGTAAGATCAGGAACACTAAAGACATTGTTAATCTTCATAGTAGGAGGCAACTCCAACATGTAGGCATTGGGACCAATGTGCTTCAAGATCTTGTATGGACCCATATTCCGAGGATGTAGCTTGTGGACAATATCGGGAGGAAAACGCTCAGGTGGAATTCGAACCATAATCATATCACTAGGCTGAAACTCCACGTAACGGCGATGTCGGTTAGCATTTGCCTGATATCCATCATTACTAACAGCTATGCGACGGTGAAGCATGTACCTCCGTGATATGCCTAAGGAACTCATCCGCTTCAACACTAAGTCACTAACACAGGTATGAGGTGGCAATGGTACCATGTCAATGGTACCTCATTTGACACAATCTCAAATGGTGTATGACCGGTGGTACGATTGACGGAAATGTTGTATGCAAATTCAGCTATGTCAAGAATAAAAGGCCATGTCTTCTCATAGTCACGAACTAGACAATGGAGTAAATTGCCAAGGCTTCTATTCACTACTTTTGTCTGACCGTCTATTTGTGGATGGAATGCCGTAGAAAATTTTAGCTTGGTGTTGGTTTTCAGCCAAAGGGTCTTCTAGAAATAACTCATGAATTTCACATCCCTATCGGAGACAATTGACTGTGGCAAACCATGTATGCGCACTATCTCTTTAAAGAAGAGTTTGGCTACGTGACTTGTATCAAGTGTCTTCCTGCATGGGATAAAATGTGCCATCTTGGAAAAACAATTTACAACCACAAATATAGTCATACCTCTCCCATGTAGGTGGTAAGCCTAGGGCAAAGTCCATGCTTATGTTTAACCAAAGTGCATGTGGAATGGGCAGCGCTGTGTACAAACTCGCATTCTTCTTTTCTTCTTTAGCAAGTTGATAAGTACAGCATCGTTAGATGACATGCTGAACATCCCTTTGCAAATGAGGCCAATAATACAAATCATCCATCATAGAATATCTTGTCCTTGCCAAAATGTCCACCCATTCCTCCATGTAGCTCTTGAACCAAATGGTGCCTTAAAGAGGTATTTAGAATACAAAGGCGTGTACCCTTGAATAGGTATCCATCATGTATGGGATACTTGTCATCTCGACCTCCTTCTTGTAATTTTCTGAACACTTCCACAAAACCAGCATCATTAGCATACTCACCTTTGATGTGTTCCACCCCGGTGCTTTGTACGGTAAAGGTATTCATCATTAGCACCTTCCAACTAAGCGCATCAGTCACTTGATTCTCTTTTCCAGCCTCGTACTTGAGAGCAAATACATATTCTTGCAAATAAGAGATCCATTTAGCATGCCAATTGCTAATGGACCTTTGGGAATGCAAGTACTTGTGTGCTTAGAGATCCGAATAATGTATGAACTCCTTGCCCATAAAATAGTGTCTCCAATGCTTGAGAATTTGAATAACGGCATAGAGTTCCAAATCATATGCAGTACATTCGACTTTTCACTGTAGAAGGCAATCGAATGGTTAGCTTGCATAAGCACTCCTCCTATCCCAACATGGGATGCATCGGTGGCCACTTCAAACATGAGGTCAAAATTAGGTAGCCTAAGTATCGGGGCTTCTATCATCTTTTGTTTGATTAAGTTGAATGTTTTAGTGGAAGCCAGGGTCCATTGGAATGGCGCTTTCCCTCCTTTCGTGCACTCCATGATAGGTGCCATAATAACGCTGAAATTCCATATGAACCGTCTATAGAACGAGGCAAGGCCGTGGAAACTTCAAACCTCCGTCAAAATCTTAGGAATTGGCCAATCTACCACGCTCTTAACCTTCTCGGGATCAGCTTCTATACCTTGAGAGGACACAATAAAGCTAAGGAATACAACCTTGGACAGTATAAAGGTACACTTCTTCAAATTGATGTAGAGCTTCTCTTCCCGTAGCACCCTTATCACACCTCAAATGTTCAAGATGCTCATCTTATGCCTTGCTGTAAATTAATGTCATCAAAGTACACCACAAGGAAGTTTCTAATAAAGGGGCACAGCACATGAGTCATCACTCGTATAAAGGTACTAGATGCATTGGTAAGGCCAAAAGGCATAACCTTCCATTCGTATAGCCCTTTGTCTTGAATGTTGTTTTCCATTCATCCCCAAGGTGGATCCTAATTTGATGATACCCACTTCGTAGATCAATCGAAAAGATAGTGGCTCCCATTAGCATATCCAACATAGTATCTAAACGAGAAATGGGAAATTTGTACTTGCCATGATCTTGTTGATAACACGACTGTCAATACACATATGTCAAGATCCGTCCTTCTTAGGTGTCAATAGGGCTGGTACGGTACACGGATTCATACTTTCTACTAGAAATCCCTTTCACAAAAGGTCATCCACTTATCTCTTGAGCTCAGCATGCTCGGTGGGGCTGAGATGATAAGTGGGCAGATTTGGCAGTATAGACCCAAGCACTAGATCAATAGCATGTTGTATGTCCCTCATAGGTGGTAGCTCATCCGGCAACTCATCGGGCACCAAATCTGAAATATCAGATAGCAAGTCTCAGATGGGTTGAGAATGTGTCACCTCTTTTACAGGTTCAACTTCCTTTGTAATTAGGGCTAAGATCAGTCCGGTTTCTTCACTTGTAGCCAAGAACTCTCTATGGGGCAGCGCAGACAATTTCTTCTCCCCCATGTGTTTCTTGTTTGTGTTTGCTTTGTATGGTTGCTTCTTTGACTCAGTAGCTTCTTTGGAAGGGGTCTCAATATTCTTCAAAACATATTGTCTTCGTACCTGGGCAGCCCTGAAGTTAGCTTTTACTTGAGGTATGTTGAGTGAGTTTAATGTAAGTGGCTTGCCTTTATGATCGAAGAAACATTGGTTCTTGGTACCACCAACCAAGACATTATTGTCATATAGCCACGGTCTTCCAAGCAACACATCAGTTAGCACCATCGGGATGGCATCATACCACACATTCTCTTCATACTTTGAGACCTTCAATGGCACAGAACATCGATGATTTACAGCCATGGCGTTATTGTCTAGAAGTGACACCTTGTAGGGTTGTGGATGGGGTTCGGTCTTGAGCTTTCCCTCAATCACAAAAGCTTGAGATACTACATTCACACAACTACCGCAGTTCACAATCGCTTGAGCTTCGTGAGGTCCACTAAACATCTAAGTATAGAAGATATTGTGCCTCCTCCAATCTTCTACCTTTGCTTTCGCGACCACATTAATAGTAGCATATGGATCTTCATCATATTGTGCATATTCAGCTTCATAATCTTCTTCCTTTCCTTCAACAACGACATTCACAGCCCAATCGTCATCTTGGGGTTCATGAACTTGCATATCAAGGTTGGATTCAATTGCGGTGATGATGTGGAATTGGCACTCCCACATTTAGGACAGAATTTGGCATAGTGCCCGGTACCACCACAATGGAAGCACTTCAAATTCGTTCTCTCCCCCAACCATAGGACTCTTATCCTTATCCTGTGTGACTTGTGGAGCTCGGGTAGGGAATCCACTAGGTTTAGTTGGTGCAAACGGCCTCTTACTTTCAGTGGGCTGATTATACCTTCTAGGGGTTGATTTGATCAAATCTTCCGCCTAGGATTTTTCAATACATGCATTCAAGGATGAAAGTTCCACCACCCCAATCTTATCATGGATATCATGTCATAGTTCCAACTTGAATTAGGATATAAGCAGTACCTCATCCTTGTGATAAGCACCTGTACGTGAGAATAAATCATTAAACCTATCAATGTATTCCTCTACAATCATGGTACCTTGTCGAAAAGTGTTGAGCATGTCATAGAGAGGACATCGATATGTTAGGGGAAGGTATCTCTCATTAAGTATTAATTTGAGTTCCTCCTAATTGCGAGGCTCTCTCCGTCTCCGGATAAGTATACTCTCTTCAGCTTTCCACCAATCCTTAACACCACCTGTAAGCTTAGTGATAGCAAGTTGGACCTTCCATTCTTCAGACATGTGGTACCATCAGAAATAGTCATCTAATGCATTCAGTCAGTCATGGAAGTAGAGAGGGTCATGTTTTCCATTATACTCCTTCAAGTCCAATTTCACCTTATGTGTCATTATGGTGAAATTGGGGTCCACCATGTCCATCAAACTCTTCACCTAGTCGATCTCTCTTTTCTCTTTCTCTTCTCTTTACATGGTATCAAAGCTTGATCCCTAAACAACCTAGTCGATCTCTGCTATCATTGTACCACTAGTAACAACCCCTTCCTCTCTTTATTGGCTGTTACTGGTTCTTCCTAAGTGATCCACGATTTCTAAGATGGGGTGGTTTCATCCCCCTAGCATGTTGATTTTTTATGGAGGTTTGATTGACTATGATAAATCATATGTCTTAAAGAATCTACCCAGAATATTGTCGAGAGAGATTGCTGGTTGGGCTTTATAGTTTGAAGATTGAATTACTCAACTCGGAGGAATCAATTGTAGCTTCAGGCTTTTGGCTCTTTGCCAAAATCGATTTTGGCCATATCTTCCAAGTGTGGTCTCAGTTTGGAAAATCCTTTTCAGTTTTTATTCAGCATCATATTGGGGAGATTCATTCCAAATTTGAGCTTCATTGGAGCACCATACACCCAACCTCAGGTATTCTACTTCTTTAACCATATTAAGGCTTTGGAATCTGAGTCAATTCTTCTTTGGTTGTTGATTTGTGGCAGTTTTTGGAGATTTGGGTTGTTCTTTTATTTTGATTGGTCAATTACATAAGATTAATCAATTGGGTGATCTAAATTCCTTACAAGGAGGTTAAATCAATTTTTCTTAGATTCTCTATCTGTGGATCGAATTTTTGGGTCTTGTGTGATTTTCAGCTGATCTCTTTGCATCAATGTCTGATGCTGAGGGAAAGAATATTAGCACTGAGGTGATATCCTCATCCTCTCATAGGATTACAAAATAGAAGCTTGTAGGAACTTCTTATTTTCAATAGTGGAAGAAAATTGTGCAACTGGTTTTGACTGGTTGGGATCAACATGAAGCCTGCTAATGACACTACGTGGGATACAGTTGATGCACGTATTTTGGGACAGCTATTGAACTCCATGGAAAACTCTATAGTTGCTATTGTTAACTCACATCGATACTTTCAAGGAGCTGTGGGATTATCTCAATATTTTGTGTGGACAGAACTTCTCTCACATCTATGAGCTGTTTCAAGGGTTTTATCGGGTTGATCGGAAGGGCGACCTCTGACTTAGTACTTTTCTGAGTTCAAGAGGATGTATGAGTTGAATTATCTACTTCCTATTGGTGGTAAATGTGCAGAAAATGCAGAACTAGCGAGAGCAGCTTGCAGTAATGGGATTTTTGGGTGATCTTGGAACAGAGTATGATGTTCGGTCTCAAATTCTTGGAGGTGATAAAGTGGAATCTCTTACAGATACTTTTTCTCGAGTCCAATGAGTAGCTTGAGAGGATTCTCATGATCCTGCACCAACGGATAGCTCTACTCTTGTTTCTCATAATAGAAACCGAGTTGTGGTACTTAGCACTGGTAGTGGAGGTGGAAAGAGGCAACCGTCTGGTAACTCTATCACTTCAGATAGTTTACGGGCAGCACGAACATGCCACCATTGTGGCAAACCAAGAGATACCCAACGCTTCTGTTGGAAATTCATGGCAAACCTCCTCAAAAGGAGTTTTCCAATTCAGTTGCGATTACGAAGTCTTCTCAGCCATCTCAACACTCTCAGCCTAGACAGTCTGAAGGTAACATGGTCAAGTGACAAATGAAGAATTTGCACGGTACACTCTGCTACTATCACGTTGGCTAATAGGACTGTTGTGAAAGATAAAAGCAATGGAAATATTCACCTCAACTCTTCTTTGTCATTGTCATCTGTTTTCCTATTACCAAATTTTCCTTTTAACCTTTTATCTGTAAGTAAACTCAAGCTTACAATTGTTCTGTAACTTTTTCTCCTGATTCATGTATTTTTCAGGACCTTACGACGAAGAAGATGATTGGTAGAGGCCATCAAGTTAGGGGCCTATCTTTTTTAAGACAGTTCTTCTTTAGTTGCGTGTTCCAATATTCTCAGCCCTTATCAAATCCATTGTCGTTAAGGTCATCCGTCTCTAAAGAGTTTACGGAAGTCTGATTCTCGTTTTCGTTCTATTTCTAGTTTAGAATGTGTGTTGTGTCAGTTTGGGAAGCTTCACCGTATAAGCTATTCCCCTAGTTAGATTCTTTGTTACGTTTGTTGACGATTATTCCAGAGTTACCTGGATTTATTTAATGAACAATCGTTCTGAGTTGTTCTTTATCTTTTGTGCACTTGTTGCTGAAATTCGAAACCAGTTCAATTTGTTTGTCAAGGTTTTACGAAGTGATAATGCCAAGGAATATTTTAAGTTTGTTGATTTCTTTGGTAATAGATCATTTTAACAACTGAGTTTAGGCCTCCTGCAGTCCCTGTTAAGGCCCTATTACCTGTTACTAGTTCTTTTTACAGAAACCAAGGAATTCTGCAATAGGTAGACAGTTAGAGACTTGGTTTACTTCTTTGTGGCTGAGCCTACTTGTGTTATTGCCCTATTAGGCCTGTAGTTGTTCTTTGAGAGTATCCTGAAGCTTTGGGACTAGGTTGCCTTGTCAATCCTAGTTCTACATTAAAAATCCTCTTTGGAACTAATTTGATTGATGAGGGTTTATGTCCCAAAAATGTCCCCTTGAGAGGGGTTTTATCCTTTGATCAGCAAGAGGGATCGGAGAAAAGTGTGACTTTAAAGGAAGTTAGGGATGTGGTCTTCCCTATGAAGGATTTTAAAGCTCCAAGGCCAGATGGTTTAAGAGCCAGATTCTATAAGCAGTCTTGGGGTGTAGTAGGTGAAGATTTGACTACTGCTCTAGTTTGGTTTTTTAACAACTCTTGTATGCCCCATTTAGTTAATGCTACTTTCATCAGTTTCATTCCACAGAGTGGTGATGTATCATCTTTTGCTGGATACCACCCTATATCATCTTTTATAAAATTATCACTAAAATCATCTCCAACAGATTGCAAAAAGTTATTGGAAGCGTAGTGAGTGAGAATCAGTCGGCTTTTATCAAAGGTAGGTTAATTTTTGAAATTATTCTAGTTTGCCATGATATTGTTAGAGGAATTGATCAGAAGGCTGCCTCCCCCATAGTTGTTCTTAAGGTGGATTTGCATAAAGCTTATCATTCATTGAGCAGTAAGTTCTCGTTTAAGGCATAGTTTTTAAGGCAGTAAGGCGACGGAGGCGTTTGAGGGTCTTTCGGAGCGCCTTAGCTATAAGGCGGGTATAAAGCGCCGCCTTATTGACTAAAACGTTCCTGTGTAATTTTTTTTTATAAAACCAATCCATTTGGCTCAAATCCTAGTTGAATCCTATTACTCATATGTTAAATAAATATTAAAAGTTCATATTCATACTAATGTAAGATATTCATCAAGAAAACAAATCAATAAAGTGAATAAACTAAGTTCATCTTCATCAATCATCAATCATCAATATTCAATCATCAATCATTATAACATATTAACATATAATATAAATACATAATTATGAAACAAAACTATACGTATAAAGAAAAGAAGACATAAAAAATACAAGTATTTATTATACTTACCTCTATGATGCCAAAATGAGTGCCTAAGCCCTAAGGTCATTGATGTAGATTTGCACCCATGGAGCTATCCATACCCATCTGGGTATCCAGCGTGGATCCATATTGAGTCCTTGGTCTAGTAGGATTTTAGAAATTTACTTTATTTAGGAAGATTGGCTTTTATTTGATTTTATTCACTTTATTTTAGCAAGTTGGGTTCACATATAATTTAGAGAGTCTTAGTAGTGTCGGTTTGCTTAGTTATGGTAGTTTCCTTATTTCAGTTGGTTTCTAATTATACCTTTTATTTTCCCTATATATTGGTTGTAACCGGTGGACAAAATTAGAGATTGAAAAAGATGAATTGAGTGTGAGTATTTGAGAGCCTGCGGGCGTGTGTGCGTGATTCTTTTCCCCTCCCCCTTCTTAGTGCGATTTTTCCCTTCCCCTACAACTCTGAGACTCTATCTCAGGGAATTCTTCCCCACCCCTACCGGTTCTCCATCAGTCATCCACTATATTTCTACTCCTGTCAAAGAAGAATGAAGCTCACCGCTACCGGAGCAAAATGGTCGCCTAGATCAATGGTTCTTCCTTGTTCCTTGATTACTTCTCAAAACCCTTTTTTAAAACCCTTGACAAAATCCAAACCCTGTTTGGGAATCGTGTTTTTGTTTTGTTTGTTTTGGTTATTTTTGGTGGAGCAAAGCTGATCCCATACATCTCAAGTGTTAACAAAATCATACACCTACCAATAAAAAAATCTATATTTGGAATCCTCATCAAATAATTTTAAAATGTGGTTTTAAAAAAAAAAAAAAAAAAAAAAAAAAAAAAGCCCCATAAGGCACTACTTCACGTAAGGCAGAGTACTGCCTTACCATCTTTAGATCGCATCAGCGCCTTAAAAACTATAGTTTAAGGTGATGGAAAAAATGGGTTTTCCAGACAAATTTGTTGGTTGGGTCAAGGCTTGTGTTAGCACTCCTATGTTTTTAGTCCTAATCAATGGAAGCCCACCTGGTTACTTCTCTACTAGATGGGGTATTAGACAAGGTGACCCTCTATCACCTTATCTCTTCACTTTGGCCATGGAGGTATTTTCAAATATGATGAGAAAGTTGGAGATTGATGTGCAGATTCAATTGTTGCCTAGGAGCAAGGACACTCACCTCTCTCCTTAATTTCACAGATGACCTAATGATCTTTGTAAAGGCCATCTGCGATTCGGTTATAGCTAGTTTGGGGGCTTTAGAAGAGTTTGCTTCTTATTCTAGGTTGCATCTCAATAAAGCTAAGTCCTTTATTATTTTAAAGGGCCTTACCCAAACTAGTAGACTGGAACTACTGGAATTAACGGGTTTCACTAACACACCATTACCTATTAGATATCTTGGTGTCCCTCTTATTTCAGGAAAATTATCTCTAGCGCACTATGCTCCTATTCTTGATTTGGTGATACGGAAGCTAGAAGGATGAAAATATTTGCTGGTCCGCTTGGTGATCTCCAACACCTCTCCTCAGTGCTACAAGGAAGTTACATCTATTGGTCTGGAATTTTGCTTTACCAGGAAAAGACATCTCCAAGCTAGAATCCACCTTCTTATATTTTCTGTGGTCGGGTCCATTTATTAAGAAGAAAATACATCTACAACATTGAACACGAATTTATTAATGAAAAAAAAAATGATGACTTATGCTATTGTGCTGTGGGATGCAGTAGGGTGAGATGCCTTAGGTGAGATGCCTAAACCTGAGGGGTGAGATGCCCATTCTTTTTCCCCCTTCTCAACCCTCAATCGAATTCCCTTTCTTTTCTTATTTTCCTTTTATTTGTTTGCTGTGAGAGAGTGTTTGAGAGCTAGAAACAAGACTATTGGAGGACATCTTCTCTATTCAGCCAGAATTCCAGAACCTGCCTAGGATTAGGATCACTTGTGATTCTAGTCTTACATTACAGGTGGCATCCTTTCAGAGTACTAATTAAGAGATTTGGGTACAAAATAAGCTATGATGCAAGCTCTAATCGCCGTGCCATAGTAAAGGATATTATGAGGGATGTTGACAGGTACATTGGTCAGCTTTCTTCTTTGGATTTTATAAAATCCTAGCGGGAATTACCGAACTTAAAGAGACTCCATCATGCTGATAATGATTTGGTGCTTTGGACAGGTAACTCTTCTAGTCTCTTTACTACTAATATCCTTTCTAGGTGCTCTACTATTCCATTTTCTGGAGTTCATAGTGCAGGAAAACAGATGGTAGACAGTTGGGGACTACAAATTACTTGGACTATTAAAGTTCCTAAGGCTTACACTTGGTTCAGTTCCCCTCCCACATGATTGCCCTACGTTGTGATGGTGCGCTTTCTAATGACAAGGCTTCATATGGTGGGATGATTCGGGATGAAAGAGGCACCCTTATCCTTGCTTATGTAGGTTTGGGTAAGGAGTTGTCCATCCTTGCCATGGAGTGGCTTGCAATTCAAAGAGGGTTTTGTATATGTATTGACAAAGGCTTCCTGGAGGTGTCTATCTGGTCTGATTCCATGTTGACAGTTGATATTCTTAATGGTAAGATATGCAGCCCTTGGAGTATATAAGTCTTTAAAAGCAGAATTTTGCATCTTTGTTTCATGCTTAGGTGTAAGGAGATTATACATGTTTGGAGAGAGAAAAACCAGCCATTAGATTTCTTATCTTCATTTGCCACATCTACCATTGAAGTTATCTTATAGCCCCCCCCCAAATGTCCCAGATGATCTTCAAGACCTTATAAGAGGGCATGTTGACCGAGTTACCTACTTTCGATTGTAATTTTTTCTATGTTATTTATGTTCTTATTTTTGTTACTTGCTTGCACGGCTTGTTATGCTCGTCTTTTGGATCCCTTCCCCTCTTTTAGGCATGTCTAAAGGGGGTTCTTTGGTACTGCCTCTATTTTTATTTTATCTTTTTCTTTTCTTTTAATTCATCATATTTACCTAAAAAAAAAAAACAAAAACCTAATGGTCCTACATCCCCTTTTTGTTTTTCTAGAAAAACTAGGGATTAAAGGCTCAAAAATCACAAACCAACTCGCTTTTTATGCTTTTGAGAAGCAGAAGAGAAACCGCAACTTGAATCACTCAAATCTGAATTTCGATGACAAAGTTATGCTCCTTACAAGGTAGAGGGGTATTCTGGTAACTTTTAGGCCATTTCGTGACAACCAAAAGATAACGGGCAGGAGGATTCCATAAGGACCGTCGGGTAGATGCCCTTTAGGTGCGGGCTTGATCTATACCCTTAGATCGAAGTGGATCGTCTAACGCAGCTTGGAATGGCGCAGGCACTGATAGCCAATTATTTGGCATCTTCTCAGGATATACTATAAACCCACGGTACATGGAAGCAAGCGCCTAAAAGGTGCATGCGATGTTTCCGTCATGGATCGAATAGTAGCCGTTGGATGGCATGACATACACTGGCTTCTAGATCATTAGATCCCTCGATCACATCAATATGATAGTAGGTGTCATTACAGCGTTAGGATTGAAATCTCGCAAGGCGATGATCTTCAACCCACTTCAATGTGTTGCGGTGTATGATCTCTAGTGCACGTGACCACTCATAGACAAGGTGAGCACATTTTCAACGTCAGCTCGCCCACACCTTTGAGGGCCTTCTTCTCTGCTTAAAATCAGGAATTTTAAACACATGGCCTTCACTAGTGCAGTTGGATCAACGATTCCGTAAATATCCCTATTTGCACTAAAGCCCTTCTGACTTTCAAATTTATAGATCAACCCTGAGACCCATTAACACTTACTGAAAGCATATGACTTGGGCCCTTCACAAAGACAAATGGTCGAACACTTGTTGGGCATATCTTGCCTCAGTCACTTTTGATCAACCAACCCAATTGCTTGCACTCGACCCATGGCTAAGCACCATAGTTGTCACAGACTCACAGCGACAAGGCGAACCAAGCATTGGAGGGCTACCTAAGCGCTTAAGGCAAACAAGGTGACCAAGTGTTATTTTTTATTTTCACTCTTTTCTAACATTATTTAGTATGCTACATATACATTGTATCATCAAAAATCAATATTCAGCCACATCAAGACATCAAAATCAACATTAAACCACATCAAATCATCAAAGATCAACATTAAGTCATGTTAAATCATAAAAAAATTAGCATTAAGAGAAATGCTTTTGTTTTATAATAAGAATTACTGGTTAAATGACTTTATTTTTACATGAGACTTTTTGTATTAAGTATAACACAAAACCAACTTCCCAAAAAGTCTAAGATTACTTAAGTCTGAGTTATAATGACAAAGTTATGTTCCGATCAAACTAATTTTAAAGTGCGCGAATGCTGTTAAAATCGCCTGAATGAAAATATTAAAGACATTAAAACAAAAGATTATTTCACCAGACTTTTGGTTTTTAACAATGTTTTACCATGATAAGATTTACAAAATTTTTAGAATTGAGAAAAACCCCAACAAAGTTGAAAATCGCCCCTACAATAAAAAATCCAATTTTATCCTTTTGGAATTTGATTTTTAAACAATTTTTATTGGATACAAATAGAGGGTATTTGCTTATTTATGAACAATATCTTAAGTTAAATGATATTTGGCATAATTAAGTCCAGAACAATAAGGCGCCTATCGCCTAGGCAAACCGCCTGGACGCCAAAGCGGTGCCTAGGCGACGCCTTGACAACTACACTAAGCACCCGCACGTTGGGGCATTTTCCACCATACCGCCACAAGCCTGAAGCTTACCCCCTGCCTCTAGGCTGCTAGGCTGCGTAGTGCTGTGGCTGCATGCCCTATTAGGCGTGTGGCTAGATGCATGTCCTACTAGGCCATGCAGCTGCATGGTTTCATGCCCATGGCTTTATGTACAACTCTTGTGCCACCTCAAAAGACCCTGTCACTTAGGATCCCACATCATCCTTAATATCATGAGCATGATGTGACGTAAAACATAGCATGAATGTGATGCAGTCAGGCGTGGGAAAATTTGGACTTAACTTAGCAATTTGATTTGTCTCATTTAGTGTTAGTGTAGGGGTGTGGTCAAGTTAGTAGGAAGATTCAATTTTTATTTCAGTTTCCAATTTAGGTTAATTTCCATTTTAATTAGCTTTCAAGGTTATGATTTGATTTTTTTTTTCTTTATATAGCCATGTAACAGTGAAGATTACAGAATTTTGGAAGAATTGAAATTAGATTCAGGTTTTGGCTTGAACCATGCCTGCCGACAAGCCTGCAAATTCTTCTTCTTCTTCCTTACTTTTTCTGCTGTATTTTTCTCCTTGTCTGGAAGTGCTCTGTTCTGGACTAACCTAACAGCCCTTCAGTTGGATAAATCCCTCTTGGAGGCCACCAATTAATTCTGAAAGCTTAAGCGAAGGATGTACTAACCTGAGCGATCAGAAATCCTAGGGTTTCGGAGGCTGAAATCCCTCTCACTGAGAATACCAGCCTTTCATCCATGGCTGAACCTGCTACTGTCGCTGATCCCATGTTTCAGAAATCTGCAATCCAGCTCTGTCTGATCTCTTGAACTGTTAATGTTTTGGATCGACTCAGCAGGCCTAGGCAACAACAGATTTGAAGATTAAGAGCTGTGGAAAGAGATTCCAATGGCTGAAGCTCAACTTCTTCTTTAGGTGTTCAACGTGACTCCTTTGGCTGTCGTGAGGTTGAAGACAACCTAATATCAGAATCATGGGCTTGCTTATTTAAAAAATGTGTTCTTTTTTTGTCTATTATTCTTTTGTCCTTTGTGTTTCCAAAATACCCCTACTTTCCTCCTTTTTTACCCCCCAACCTTTGCCTTAATTTTGCTTCCTAATTTATTCCTTCACAATAATTCTTAATTCCATTCATATCCCATTATTTACTTTAACTTCCACATACCCTTTTAAGATCCCTTTTATTTACAAGTCTGCCACCATATTACAAGATTCCAAATATTTACAATTCTGCCATTCTATTCTTGGGTTGAGTTATTTGGTAATTTGGTGGGCCCCTACGCAATCCAATTCTAGCTTTTGGAACCCGGACCCGCATCAAGTGGTATCAAAGCGAATTTTTTAACCATGACAAGTCACATCACCAAAACTGAATTGCACAAATTGTATCGTGAGATAATTGAGTATCAATAGAAAACTAATGCTAGGGTTGAGAAGAATGAGGCAAAATATAACAAGTTCATGGACAAGACTCAAGGTGCCCTCACTAAGATTCTTGCATTTATGCACAGGTTTGAAACGCGACTTAACGAATGACCACCTGCACCACCTCCTCAGTTTCATGCCCTACGGATTGAAGATACACCTCACAGAATGCAATGTGATCCTGTTATACCCCAAGATGTTACTCGGCTACTTTCTGACAGAGATTATGACATCAACGTTGAGTTTCTAGAGTTTAGTGGTGAAAAGGAACTTGGAGAATTCCTTGACTGGCTTACCAAAGTGGAGAGAATTTTTGCTTATAAATCACTTCCGGACGAGAAGTGTGAACTCATCCTCACCAAGTTTATTGGGTATGCATGTTCATGGTATGATGATGGTATACTGCATGCAAGGTTTGTCAAAAGACTTGGATCCGTTACCAATTGGGAGGTCATGAAACAAATTCTGACTGAGAAATTTGTTCCTCCTAATTAAGAGAAAGTGATGTTTCATAAATTGCTTAATTCTCAACAAGGCAACAAGGATGTGGATACCTACACCCTTGAATTCCACAAACTATCTTCAAGATGTCGACTTCAACAAATAGATCAGCAACGGGTGATGCGATATATCAGTGGGCTAAGTACTGAGATCCGGCTCAAATTGGCTAACACTGATTTCAACTCCGTTGATGTGGCAATAGCTCATACGACAGCTGAAGAGAAGTCTATTTATTGGAAGAGTATGCTCAAGACTCGTTCAGCTTATAGACCTCCACCACGTATAGAGGAAAAGAAACATGAAACTCGCAGAGTTGAAGAAAAAAAGTCAGAATTTAAAAAGGATAGTGATTGGGTGAAGAACATCATATGCCATAATTGTGGAAAAAAATGTCACTACTCCAACAAGTGCCCCAATAGGACTCGTTCTGTGAATGCAGCAGAGAAGCAACCGACAAAGAAGAGTGATGATGTTGACCCTGATTTACATCCTTATCCCCTCGATGCAAATGATATTGAATATGATGATGATGATGATGTTGAAGCTCATTCTACTAGCCTTATATCCTTCTCAAACAGACTAGTTGACAGGGCTCCTCTCTCTAAACAAAATGGTACTCTCCTGCATGGTTCCAATCGTACTGATATTCATATAATTGTTGATACCAAGGAAGAAGCAAAACTTTATGTTTGCTGAATTTGTTCAAGCAAACCTTCCATAGAAGTAACTTTTTAAGAAGATTCACATGCAAGGTTTTGGGCCCACAACTCGAGAAGAGGCCACTGCAATTGTTCGAATACATCTACAGTTTGGGCCGTTATAATACCATGTATCTTGCTTGGTCACCCTATTGGCGCACTGCGACATTCTTCTAAGACGACCTTGGAACAACATGTAGGTATTCTCTACAATGGTGCACGGAACACCATCAAGGTGAAGTAAGGAGGCCGTATGTACTTAATGAAGCCACACGCACTATCAGACATGCCACGTCGGCGACTGACTCCTGCTCCAGTGACACATCAGCTTACTCTCCCTCCTCTTGAAGTTTTGTTCCCATCATCTACTTCGAGGCATATGCCACCTCAACGACAAGCGATTTACAAGGGTATCTTGGGAGCACGACCTAACTCAACGGAGTCGAGCTCTTTTAAGACAGGGAGAGTTGATGCAGTTAGGCATGGGAAAATTTGGAACTAACTTAGTAATTTGGTTTGTTTCCTTTATTGTTAGTGTAGGTGTGTGGTCAAGTTAGTAGGAAGATTCAATTTTTATTTCAGTTGCCAATTTAGGTTAGTTTCCATTTTAATTAGCTTCCGATGTTATGCTTTGATTTTTTCTTTATATAGCCATGTAACAATGAAGATTACAGAATTTTGGAAGAATTGAAATTAGATTGAAGTTTTGGCTTGAATCATGCTTGCCGACAAGCCTGCAAATCCCTCTTTCCTTCTTTTAACTTCTTCTTCTTCTTCTTCGTTACTTTTCCTGCTGTATTTTTCTCCTTCTCTGGAACTGCTCTGTTCTGGACTAACCTAACAGCCCTTCAGTTGGATCAAATCCCTCTTAAAGGCCATCCATTAATTCTGAAACCTTGAGCGAAGGATGAACTAACCTGGGCGATCAGAAATCCTAGGGTTTTGGTGGCTGAAATCCCTCTCACTGAGAATACCAGCCTTTCATCCATGGCTGAACCTGCTACTATCGCTGATCCCATGTTTCAGAAATCTGCAATCCAGCTATGCCTGATCTCTTGAACTGTTAATGTTTAGGATTGACTCAGCAGGCCTAGGGAACAACAGAACTGGAGATTAAGAGCTGCAGAAAGAGATTCCAATGGCTGAAGCTTGACTTCTTCTTTAGATGTTCAACATGACTCCTTTGGCTATCGTGAGGTTGAAGACAACCTAATATCAGAATCGTGGGCTTGTTTATTTCAAAAAGGTGTTCTTTCTTTGTATATTATTCTTTTGTCCTTTGTGTTTCCAAAATACCCCTACTTTTCTCCTTTTTTACCCCCCAACCTTTGCCTTAATTTTGCTTCTTAATTTATCCCTTCACAATAATTCTTAATTCCATTCATATCCCATTATTTACTTAACTTCCACATACCCTTTTAAGATCCCTGCCACCATATTACAAGATTCCAAATATTTATGATTCTGCCATTCTATTCTTGGGTTGAGTTATATGGTAATTTGGTGGGCCCCTAAGCGATCCGATTCTAGCTTTTGGAACCCAAATCTGCATCAGAATGCATAAGCATGTCTATCATCTCATATATGCACTTCCCTTTTGCATAACCATGTCACCCACATCATATGCATTGCATCATGACAACATCATCATATCATACCATGACATACCATACATACCATGCATGCCATGCCTACTTATCATAGTTGTTATGGCGTCGCCTAGGCGGCGATTTGGCATCTTAGTGGAAAAAAAAGTTCATGGCAGTACTACGATTTCCGTGACTCACAAATGGCGGTCGCCATTGGCTGATAGGCGTCACCATGGCACCAACATGGAAGCCAGGTCACGCCTGATTCACTAGGCAGTCGATTTTTTGTAAAATGCAGGGTGATTTTGATAGGGCTATGTTGATTTTTGATGATTTGATGTTGCTTAATGTTGGTTTTATATGTTATAGGATATATATTGTAGGCTTGTAGCATGCTAAATACCTTCAGAGAATAGGGGAAATAAAAAAGTAGCATATTAAATAACTTTTGAAAATAGGGAAAATGAAAAATGACACATGGGTGATTTGACCGCCATGGCAACACCATAATAAGCGATTCATCGCCAAATCGATTAGCCACCCCTCCACCGCCTTGGATCGATTTGACGCCGTGACAACTATGCTACTTATGACTATTCTCATACACATCATCCCCATATCATGCATTTACATCACCATGCATCCATCCATGAGATCGATCTGCCATGCCACATCATCAAGGTATTGTCCACCTCATCAGTGCCATCAACATGTGAGTTCCATGCATCAACCTCCTTGCACCAGAGCATCTCCACATGTGAGATACACCTCTTTGAGGCATTTTGTTGAACACGTGGCATCTTCTGATAGATTGTACTGTAATTGTCCTATCTCTCTCATCCGGAGTCGATTGACGCGATTCCAATTGTGTTAGAAAGATGACTCAATGCTCTACACTTCACCAGTACATCTCACATGTTCATTCTTCCACATGGCCTACCCAAATTTGCTTCGACACTAACCTATCTGCTCTGGTACTGTCTAACCTACCCAACCCTGTCCAGTCAAGATCAGAACTCCCCCGACACTGCCACACCACTCTATGCACTCATCTGTACTGTGTCATCACTCAACACCGTACACTGCTGCCATACATCGCCAACTCAGTCCGGAAGCCTCTTTAACACTGCATGTACTGCCATGTCACTGAGTATACCCTGTGACACATCTGTACACCTCCGTACACATCACTGCCCTTCACTGCACCTTTGCACTGCCAATCTGCCACTGTCACTGCTGACTGCACTGCTGATGGTGCTGCTGCCGTGTCAAACTGCTGACTGTACCACTGTGACCTCTGTGTGAGTGTGTTAATCATGAATGTGTTGTCAACAATGACAACACTGGCTGCCCAACTATGACAAGGCTTCTAGGCGGCTTTCCCTGGACTGGCGCTTTGGCCACCTAGGCAACGGCTTGTTGCCTTGCTGGTGTCACCTTAAAAATTGCCCCCCCCAAACCGCCTAGGTTCACCTACGCACCGTGACAACTGTGAGATGAACGAATTCAACAATGCCTATCATCCCAAAAAAACAATATACATATCCCACCCAGAAGCTAGACGTCAACCCAAAATATCAGGGAGGCTTGTTGAGAAATTAATTGGACTGTAATTGCAAGCTCCGGTGCATTTTAAGGCTCAATTTGAGTCCAGAAAGGCCGTAAAATGTACTGAAAAGGTTAAGGCTCATTCATGTCTGCCTTATTCTTCTATAATATAGTACATTGATTTGAAAGCATGCTATAGCATGCTATGCACCGCAGAACAAAAAACCAGGCAAACCACATATCTCAATGACCTGGGCTCCAGAAAATGAAATATTAATACCAATCAAACCAGAACCATCAAACCTGGTAATCACCCCCTATCCCCACAAACAACACTCACACTTGGTGTGAACACTACCAAACCAGGTAACAACTAAAACGATGCCATTATCTCTATGCTAACACGAGTAGGGGGGAAGTGAGCCTTGTGGAGTTGCATATAATCATGATTGGACGCTAAAGAGATCTCTCCATGACTACTCCCATTGAGGTTCCAGGCTCAGTAAAACTCATAGTAAAATACCAAAAAAGAGAGCTAAATTGAAGGAATGTTCATAATCATTTAATCTCACTGAAAGATCATAATAAATTAAAATTTATACCAAGGAATCTACAGTAACACTAGAAGCTGATGTACATGCATCAAAATGTACAGGAATAATGAACTCAAGAAGCTGATGTCCCTTACGTGTTACAAAACCAAACCAGCCATACCTCTAATCAAGTTAACTAGTAACACAGCCGGCAACTTGGACAATAAAAGTTGACGCGAACAATCAACCAATATCAGCTTCTTTCAGCTGGAGTAAGTTGGCCCATTTGTTCTGTAAGGTTATCTACATTCTTAATGTTCCACCAAAATTTTCCATGATCATGTAGCCTGTTTTCACCCTTTATGATATCAGCATCCTTTCTTTCTGACTGAACCTCCTGTGTCTCGGATGAACCAGGAGTCTCAGTTAAGAACTGTTCCCAGAATACATCATTTACTCCTGTTGGCAAGGTGGAAGTCGCAGTCCCTACTACCCGTTCTCTCTGGGGCTGAACCTCAGGAGCACCAGCAGGCTTAGAATTCATGTCAATCCCAGTAGGCCTACTATCTGCATTAAGCTGAACAGGATAAATAACGAGGCTCTCCCCATAACTTGTAGATTCAGCCAGCTCTGGAGAGGGCTGGGTATCTCTGGCATGAGGTGAAGAGTGATGCAGCTTAGGTGACTGTGGCTGCATACTTATGGTTGTATCTGGATCTCCAGATGACGAATGCATTTCAGTAAGAACAACTGCAGAAGGCTGCAATGGTATTCCAACAGAGCTCATTTCCTCACCAGAAGCTTCACCAACACCACATAGGAAACTCTCCCAAGAATTTAATGACGACTCCAACTTCTCAAATGGTTCAATGTTTATTATCGGCGAAGATAAAGCATCTGATCTATCTCGCTGGAAAGCCACCATCTGATTTTCCTCCACAGCAGCTTCATCACATAAGTAGTCAAGTTTTGGCAACCTTCTCTTCTTGCTATGATTTTCTGACTGTTGCATGAGATTGGAAACAAAACCAGGCTTCTGCAAGATCTGAGCCAAGAAGGCCACCATTTGACGCTGGCGATGTTCCATTTGATGCAATCTTTCCTCCAAAGACTGTATTTTCAATTCTACCCCTTGCTGCTCTTGTGTATGCCTCTGTAGCTCCAAAATAAGAATGTTTTTTTCCTGCTTTAACTTTTCAATTTCCTCCTCCAGCTCCTGCCTTTCTGATTCAGTTAATGCACCAGAAGAATTTCCTAGTCCTTGATTATGTAGGGAGTGGCTGTGAATTGGTTTGCGTCTATGAATGTTCTTCAGAAGGTGTCTCTGGCCTCTCACAAAATCCTCGTTCGCAAATTCCCATTGATCAGGATCAATTTTTCTGAAACCCTGGTTGAAAAGAAAATAGAGTTGACTAAAAAGCTAAATGATAATAGAAAGTTCCTAACAAAACCGATTCAAATTAGACAAATACCACATCACAATACTTACATATGTGTTAAGCTGCCTGACAAAACTGGAGAAGTTGTTGTGCTTAAAGTACCTTGGCAACAAAACCCTCGCAAATTCTGGTAGATTCCACACAACGAAGCTGTGATTACTTGGACTCCATGAGACGATATTGTTAGTGGAAGTATCATCCACCATCTCATACGTCTTTGTAAGAAAAGGAGGGGGCGCATTTGAACTGCCCTGAGATCCATCCATCATAAATCCAAACCCTCTAATCTCAACCTCCAAAATCCAAAATCCTACATATACAATCCATGTCCAATTTCGTCATCCAAAACTATCCTCAAAGATTGAACAATTCGAGTTACTTACTACCACCAAGGCCTTCAATTTGAATCAAGCAGGGTTTCTTCTAGATAAATTCGATGAGGAGATCTCAATAAACAAATAAAACCAGAAGCCCACAAGCTGCAAAAACAAAGTCGAGCTTAGATTGAGTATGTAAACAAATATAACGAGATTCAAACCCTAATGCAACAGTTTCGCTGCAATAATTCTGCAAATATTAAAAGCTAAGACCTGAAATTTTTATTTTTTTATTATTTTTTCTTTTTATGGGTCGAAAGGATGTGGGAATTCCTTTTTAGGGGAACGGAGAGAAAGAAAACAGGAATAATTTCCTTTTTCTTTACTTCTTTACATTCACAGAGGAAACTGCGTAGGGTAGATACAGTAGGAGCTACCGTTCTTTTTCCCTAAACAAAGATGTTTGCCTTTCCAAATAACAAATGAAAGTCGGCGTGTTTAGGGTTTCCAAACTTACCAAGATTAGGTAGAGAAAGAAGCACAAAGACTTCCGCCATTGATGAAGGAAGAAGGAAGCTGCAACCCTTGCAGAACAGGGGAGAAACAGCGACTCAACAAGGAGGTATTCCGATTACCTATTGGGTTTTAATGTCTAAACATCCTGGAGGATGAGCCACAACTCGGAACAGATCCTTTGATTGTTTTTTTTTCAGATTTAATTTCAGAATTATAGATCTCACGACTCACGATCTCTCCCAAGGTCTCACCCTCTTACAAAGTCAAATCTCGAAGTCTCCAGTCTCTTTTCATGTTTGAGCGACGTCACATATTTCAGTGACGTGGAACGTCTTCGGCTTCTTTATAGTTTTGTCTACATTTACGGGGAGTTGCCATTTCGACAGCTTCGCTCGATTCGAGGAATGGTGGGAAAAAGGGTTGAAGGATTTCGCATTTGATAGTGCGATGCGGCATGGATTGTTGTTGTTTTTTTTATTGGTAGGAAATAGTTCTATTGAGTAGAATGGATTACGTTGACCTAAATTAACATTAGAAGGTAAATAGGGATCGAAATTGGGCTCAATCCCTAGTGGTGAAAATGCCCTCAATTCATCACTGTTTTAGTTAGCTGGTCGTGGGTTCGGCTTGTCCTAAGGGTTATGATCACTATCGTGGAGCACCCTTTTTTTCTACCTGAGGAGGCAAAATATGTCATTTTCCTCAGCACGGCTGAAGTATGTACGCAAACCTGAACATGACTGAGCTGCTACTTCGGCCTCCTTCAGGCCGTGTCCACCTCGGCCTCCATCTGGTCGTGCTGCCACCCAGGCCTCAATCAGGCCGTGCTGCCACCCAGGCCTCAATCAGGCCGTGCTACACCTCGGCCTCCATCAAGTCGCGCTATCACCTCAGCCTTCATCAGGCCGTGCTACGTCCTCGACCTCCATCAGGCCATTCTCCTCTGCGGCCTTCCATCAGGGCGTGCTGCTTCCTCGGCCTCCATCAGGCCGTGCTGCCATGTCGGCCCGACGTCAACAACAAGGTTTTCAGAAACGTGTTTTTGTCCACCCCTACATTCAAGGAACATAATCCCTATTTCGAAGGACATGACTCTATCCACTACACGTCATCATAGATGTCACACGGTTAGCCGTTCTGAGTTAAGAGGACAATATTCCAGGAATATTCCCAGAATCACAGAGCCACTCCCCTTGAGGACTCCATGCCTAAACAGGACTCTTCACAATCGTCTCCCACTTGCCCTCCATCAGCAGCCTATAAATACCAAGGTAAGCCTCCATCATGCAGGATCGATCACTCACTTCTCTTATTGGAAAAGCTCTCTTGAGCATCTATTGTGGAAAGATCTGACTTAGGCATCGGAGAGTCCCCCGTCGGGTCAACCCGACTCTCCCTTGTCATCTCTTCTGTGCAGGTCGGCCAAAGCACCAGGGGTTACAGAGAAGATCGTCTGGTCAATTTTTGCCGCATCACTACCAAAAATAAAAAAGAAGAAATTGGGCCCAATCATCAATATCCATAATAGATAAGACCCCCTCCTGGCAAAGGAGTCGGCTTAATTTCCCTTGATGACATATTATGTTGCAGATAATTTGGCTTCGCATGGTGCATTATCTCAATGTTGAAGTTTTTGGGCTTCTATCCCTCCCCCTTTAATTTTGTCTCTTCTCTTTTTAGATAATTGCAGAACTGTCTTTCTTCGATGTAATAGATAAATTTCTATGAATAAAAATAAAATAAAAATAAATAAATAAAGTATATTAATCTAAGTAAGTGATTAGATGTCCAATATCAGCAATGATCAAACGAATAGACAAAGTTGACTCCTTAGTTGCATCATGCTAGTAGGAAATGAGCTCCTAGTTATCACTCTCCATTAGCAGCATATAGGTTCCTTCAGATATAGCTACCAAAATTCCTTCCCGAATGGCAAGAGCCTCACCCTCATCAAATTGTACCGAATTTGAGAATACTACACATGGAGCTCCCAAGTGGTTTCGAATTACAAAACTCACCCTGCTATAATGTTACTTTAGCCTTAGAGAAGCATCAGTATTTCCCACGTCAATCTCCAGTCTCCACAACATGTATGGAATCTCTCGATAACTATCAATCCCTCCATCCCACGAACCAACCATCCCGTACTTCACCCACTAACCATATTCTTCCTCACTCCCTTCTCTCATCTTCTATAGCTTCTAGATATCTACCCCACCTATCTTGGTATCCTTACTGTTGGGAAATTGGATCATATGTTGTCATTGTTGGCAACTAAGAGCAACTAGGAAAATGGTATATTAGTTCGGTGTGAATCGATACTACCCAATACATGAGAGAAGTACTCATCCTATCAAAGTCTATCTAAAATCTGAAAGCATGGGAGTTTCCTAACCAAGTTACAACTACAGTGATGTGGTAGTACTCATTCTATCAAAGTCTATCTAAAATCTGAAAGCATGGGAGTTTCCTAAACAGGTTACAACTACAGTGATGTGGCAGGTTTATAAAACAAGAAGGAGAGAAATAAGAAGACACGTTGTGCTTCTATTGTAAGTGGGGAGAAGAAGAGTTTGAGTAGAATTAGAACTATGGTGAGGTGGCAGTGATGTGGCAGTTTTATAAAACAAGAAGGAGAGAAATAAGAAGACACGTTGTGCTTCTATTGTAAGTGGGGAGAAGAAGAGTTTGAGTAGAATTACAGATTAAGAAGGACTCCTTCACGCAATAGCAGCCTAATCGGTAGAATATGACTTTAATTCTTTAAGTCTGTTTCTGTTTTCAGCAATAAAAAAAGGGTTCTATCAGCAGAATTTGATGCTTTTTGATAACTAGAAAAACCGAGAAAGGAAAAGAGAAAAGAGGAAGTTCAATTCTAGTTTTTGCAACTCGACATTGTGTTATTATGTTTTCTTCTCTGATGTTGCAATAGAGATCATGAAAAGGGGAGACATTACTATTGGGTGCTGCTATCATGTTGATTTAGCGTTAAATTGAATAAGGAGCGTTCGAAGTGTCGTTTAAGCATCAAGTAAGAAATGAACAATGGGGTCTACACAGGTTGAGGTAACCTGTATATGAAATTCCTATTTTTGTATTCTAGAGTCTGTTTATTATTGAGAAACTCTAGATCAATGATATACTGGGTTGGGATTTTATTGATTTAAAATTGTGAACCTAACAAGTTGGGGCTTGTCTAGGGTGTGGGGTTGTTGCCCTTGTCTGAGTTGCATCTCAGATTGAAGCAGGGATAGGTTCATGGACCATTGTAGTGGTTAAAAAGTTGAGTATTGGGAAAATACAAAACCCTATATGGGTATTCCTCCGTGGAGTAGGCACTCTGGCTGAACCACGTATATCTGGTGTTATTGTCTCGTATTTATTTTTCTACATATATTTGAAGTGCATGTTGTGCAGAGTGGTGGGACACTGTCTGGTAGACTCAGCCATATTGTGGTGTGAGGTGGATGTGTCATTGTTTGAAATGATTAATAATTACGGGATTATCCCGGCCATTCTAGAACTTGTAATTAAGGAAGTTTTTGGAACCACTGATTCACCCCCCTCTCAATGTCAACCTGGGAACATCAAGTGGTATCAGAATAAGGTTCCCTAAGGAGGAAGCTTAAAAGTTTTGGGTCTGAATACTGAGAAGATATAGATGGCATCCAATGATGGTAATCGAATGCATGAAAAGATTCCTTTCTTTGATGGGTCGAATTATAACTTCTGGAAAATCAAGATGGAGGCTTATCTAAAGTCTCAGGGTTATGGAGTTTGGTTAGCAGTGAAGAATGGTTACAACCCCCCCACTACAGACATCACAGATAAAACAGAGATAAAGAAGTGTGAAGACGATGCTAAAGCAGTGAATGCACTTCTAAGCTCCCTAGTGAGCAATGAGTCTGTAAAAGTGGTCGGTTGCACAACATCAAAGGACATATGGGACAAGTTAAAGAGTGTTCATGAGGGAGATGATAAAATCAAAGAGGCGAAGCTACAACACCATAGGAAGTTATTCGAAAGTCTAAAAATGTCTGAAGGAGAGACCATTGATCAGTTTATGAGTAAGGTAAACGAAATCATCAATTCTATTAGAGGGTTAGGAGAAGAGGTAAAGGATGCAGTAGTGGTGAAGAAAATATTGAGATCTTTACCTGACTTGTATAACCCTAAGGTGTCTACCATTGAAGAATCTAAAGACTTGAACACAATGAAATTAGATGAGCTACACGGAACTCTGATTGCTTATGAGATGAGGATGGTCAAGTCCAAGCCCATAGAAAAGGAAGCTGCCTTCAAAGCTTTGAAGAAATTGAAAATCAATGAAGATAGTGAACAAAAAGATTCCGATGATGAGTAAATATTTTACTTGGCTAGGAAACTCAAGAAAGGTAGAGGTAAATACAAAGGAAAACTTCCTTTGAAGTGTTTCTATTGTGATGGTATAGGGCACTTTGCTTCCAAGTGTCCAAAGAATGATAAATTGAGTGACTCTGAGGATGAAGATGCTCAAGAAAGCAAGTTTAAGAAAGGAAAGAAGAAGTTTATTCCTAAAAGAAGAAGTTTATTCGTAAAAGAAGAAATTTCAAGAAGAAAAGCTTAATATCAAAGAAGTGCAAGTCTTCTTCAGAGGAGTCATCAGAGGACTATGATGAGTCAGATGATGAGTCATCTGAGACACTATTTATGGCACTTGGTGATAGAGTGCAACATCAGACTACTGAAGAGTATGAGGAAGAGGAAGAACAAGAAGCTCAGTATGACTTAATAGCAAATTTGCATTTTGCTTTAAGTGATCTCAAGGAAGAGAGGAAGAAAATGAAAGTTCTAGAAATTTAGCTTGTTGAAAAGGAGAACCAGATTAGTCAGTTAAATATTACAGTTGAAGATATGACTAAGATCAATGATGAGCTGAGTGTCAATCTATCATCCAAGGCAGAAGATTGCACTACCCTTGAAGAGAAATTGGAGATATTGAAGATTGAATTGGAAGAGTTACAGAAGATGAATTTACAAGAAGAAATTACACCATCTCCTTCAATTACTATCTTAAAATCCAAGGGTAAAGAAATTATGATTCAATCAGTTGAAGTAGATACTCCATCATCGAGCAAAGAAAATGAAAATGTGTTAAATAAGATTTTGAGTTTTCAAAGACCTCTACATATGAAGACTGGCCTTGGATATGTAGCACAAGGATCTTCTGAAGTAGTGGAGACTAAAGGCAAAGGAACTACAGAAATTTCAATGAGGTTTATCAAGGAGAAACAGAGGAGCTCACAAATGTTTTACAATGATGGATTTACTTCAGTTGACTATCAGAGACACAGAGGTTCTTGGCAGAGACAGAGCTTTAAAGGTTACTATTATGGGTGTAACTATTATGGACACAGGGTGGCAGATTGCAAAAGACAGACCAAGCCTACAGTAGTGACTAGCAAGAACAGGTTTGCTCCATTGTCGGAGAAAAGTGTAGAGTGTTATAAGTGTCACAAGATGAGACACATTGCCAAAAATTGTAAGACCATACTTCCCTACCAGAGGCAGGAGAAAAGAAGGCAAAATGATAATTCTTCATGGAAACAAGGTCAGAGAAAAAGAGAACTTATTACTATGGCAAATAAGGCAGTATGGGTTGAGAAGAAAAAGAAAGCAGGAAGCATGTCATTAATTGTTCAAACAGCCTTCAAAGCTCATAACAAGCCGTCACCGTGGATTCTTAACGGTGGATGCTCCACTCACATAGGTGATAAGGGAAAGTTTCTAAGTCTGGATTCAACTGAGAGTGGATCTGTCAAGTTTGGAAACAATGATGGTGCAAAGATAGAAGGCAGAGGCATAGTTAAGTTGGACAGAGGAAAGATCAAGTCAAATAATGTCCTATATGTTAGCGGTCTGATGCACAACTTGCTCAGTGTGAGTTAAATTTGTGATAATGGTAATGAGGTTTTGTTCACCAAGGAAGGCTGTGTAATCAAGAAAATCAAAAATGGAAAGATTGTGGCACAAGGGACAAGAACTACAGGAAACTTATACACTCTGTTAGAAGCAAATGAAGATACATGCATGATGGGACAGGAAGATGAATGTTGGTTATGGCATAGAAGGATTGGGCATATCAGCTTCAAGAACTTAGCTAAATTGAGCAAAAAGAAGGCAGTCAGAGATCTTCCAAAGATCAAGTCTACAACAAATCATATTTGTGCACCATGTCAAAAGGGAAAACAGACTAGGGCCACATACAAGTCAAAGGAGCATTATTCAAGTAAACTATTGGACTTGATTCATACAGATCTTTGTGGACCCATGAGAACAGAGGCAATTGGTGGAGAGAGGTACTTTATCCTATTCATAGATGAGTACTTCAGGATGACTTGTGTTATGTTCTTTAAAGACAAGACTAAAGCCTTAGACTATTTCAAGATCTTCAAGAAGAAGGTAGAGAATGAAACTGGTAGGACAATTAAGTGCCTGAGATCTGATCAAGGGAAGGAGTTTACTTGGAATTTATTTTCTAACTTCTGTCATGAGCATGGGATTAGGATTCAACATTCTGCAGCCCGTACCCCCTAACAAAATGGGATTGTGGAAAGAAAGAACAGGACCGTTTAAGAGATGGCAATGACAATTTTGATTGAAAACAATGTTGCTAGGAGGTTTTGGAGAGAAGCAATATATTCTGCAGTGCACGTCCAGAACAGGTGTTTCTTTAGACCAAATGAATCCAAGACACCATACGAGCTATGGTATGGAAGGAGAGCCACTGTTAAATATCTTAGGGTATTTGGTTCCAGATGCTTCATCAAAAGGAAGGAGGATAGCCTTGGAAAATTCGATGACAGAGCAGATGAGGGGATTTTCTTAGGGTATTCTTCAAAGAGTAAGGCCTACAGATGCTATAATAAAAGATTGGGCAAAGTGGTAGAGAGTTCAGATGTAAGAATTGATGAACATGTACCCCATTCTAAACAGATAGAACCAACAGAGCAGACTCCTGAGGACTTTTATGATGATGCAACTGTAGATGATGAAGTTCAAATCATATTGATGATGAGGATATAGATGCTCATGAGACTGACACAGTGACAGAGAGAGATGGAGGACCCAGTTTTGAAAAGTGGCAAAAAGTGCATCCCCCACATCAGGTCATTGGAGATCCTAAAGCGGGAATGCAAACAAGAAAGATGAAATCTGCTACTTATTCATTACTTTCTCAAATTGAACCCAAGTCTATTGGGGAAGCAACTAAAGATGAGAACTGGGTGAAGGCAATGAATGAAGAGTTGGATCAGATAGAGAAGAACAACACTTGGGAGTTAGTTCCTAGACCAGCCAATAAAAACATTATTGGAACCAAGTGGGTTTTTAGAAATAAGTTGAATGAAGATGGTTAGGTGGTTAGAAAAAAAGCCAGACTAGTGTGCAAAGGCTACGCTCAGGAAGAGGGGATAGACTTTGATGAGACATTTGCGCCGGTAGCAAGATTGGAATCTATACAGATGTTCTTAGCATTTGCGGTTTATAAAGGCTTCAAGGTTTATCAGATGGATGTCAAGTCTGCGTTCTTAAATGGTAATCTTGAAGAAGAAGTGTACATTGAGCAACCAGATGGTTTTCACATTGGAGATGATCCAAACATGGTCTGTAGACTAAAGAAAACCCTCTACGGCTTGAAACAAGCTCCAAGGGCTTGGTACTCCAGACTAGACAATTACTTACATCAGTTGGGAATTCGGAAGGGCATTGTTGAGAGTAACCTATATGTTATGATAGAGAACAAAAGTCAACTGGTAGTGGTGGTCTATGTAGATGATATCATCTTTGGAGGGCAAAATGATGAGGTGTGTAGAAAGTTTGCAGAGCGAATGACGGCAGAGTTTGAGATGTCTATGCTGGGGGAGTTATCATACTTTTTAGGTTTGCAAGTGAATCAACAACAAAATGGTATCTTAATATCTCAAGCATAGTACATCAAGGAGATATTGAAGAAATTTATGATGGAGGATAGCAAACTAGTAAGTACTCCCATGGTAGTAGGTTGCAAGTTGAGCTCGAGTGACGAGTCAAGTTCTGTAGATCAGACTCTCTACAGGTCAATGATTGGAAGCTTGTTATACTTGACAGCATAAAGACCTGATATCCTACAAGCATCTTGTTTGGTTGCTCGATTTCAAGCTAGTTCAAAAGAGACTCATCTAGTGGCAATCAAAAGGATTTTTAGATATCTTAGAGGTACGATGGAGTATGGTTTATGGTACCCCAAGATTGAAAGTTTCACACTCACAGCATTTTCAGATGCGGATTGGGATAGCAGTGTGGATAATAGGAAGAGCATTAGTGGTGATGCATTCTTTTTGGGGCAGAGTCTAGTGGCATGGCATAGCAAGAAACAAGAATCTGTTTCTTTATCTACAGCAGAGGCTGAATACATTGCCGCTGCAGCTAGTTGTACACAGGTGATTTGGATGCAGAGACAAGTAACAGACTTTGGAATTCACAATGATGAACCAGTGTCTATTAAGTGTGATAATATGAGTGCCATTAATATTTCAAAAAATCTAGTGCAGCATTCAAGGACAAAGCATATTGACATCCGATATCATTTCCTGAAGGAGAAGTTCAATGCAAATGAGGTGAGAATGGATTTTGTTCCTTCATCTAAGCAAGTGGCAGATATTTTCACGAAAGCACTTCCCAAGGAAAATTTTGAAGCCCTTAGAAACAAACTTGGAGTTGTCACTCCACGAGCACAGTAGATGATATGTGTGCAGGGGGAGTAGCTGAGTAAACATAGAGACATCAAATCCCTATAGGATAGGAAGATGCGGTGGGCACTCCTATAGGTGAGTCTATGCAGGGGGAGCTTCTATATAGGGGGAGCAGCGTCACCCTTTGTAACTTGTTGTTAAAGGGGGAGAGAAGTACATATATAGTTCAAATAATGTTGCCAACAATTCCAAAGGGGGAGATTGTTGGGAAATTGGATCATATGTTGTCATTGTTGGCAACTAAGAGCAACTAGAAAAATGGTATATTAGTTCGGTGTGAATCGATACTACCCAATACATGAGAGAAGTACTCATCCTATCAAAGTCTATCTAAAATCTGAAAGCATGGGAGTTTCCTAAACAGGTTACAACTACAGTGATGTGGCAGTTTATAAAACAAGAAGGAGAGAAATAAGAAGACACGTTGTGCTTCTATTGTAAGTGGGGAGAAGAAGAGTTTGAGTAGAACTAGAACTATGGTGATATGGCAGCGATGTGGCATTTTATAAAACAAGGAGAGAAATAAGAAGACACATTGTGCTTCTATTGTAAGTGGGGAGAAGAAGAGTTTGAGTAGAATTACAGATTAAGGAGGACTACTTCACGCAGTAGCAGCCTAATTGGTAGAATATGACTTTAATTCTTTAAGTCGGTTTCTGTTTTCAGCAATAAAAAATAGGTTATATCGGCAGAATTTAATGCTTCTTGATAACTAGAAAAACCAATAAAGGAAAAGAGAAAAGAGGAAGTTCAATTATGGTTTTTGCAACTCGACATTGTGTTATTATGTTTTCTTCTCTGATGTTGCAATAGAGATCATGAAAAGGGGAGACATTACTATTGGGTGCTGCTATCATGTTGATTTAACGTTAAATTGAATAAGGAGCATTCGAAGTACCGTTTAAGCATCAGGTAAGAAATCAACAATGGGATCTACACAGGTTGAGGTAACCCGTATATGAAATTCCTATTTTTGTATTTTAGAGTCTGTTTATTGTTGAGAAACTCTAAATCAATGATATACTGGGTTGGGATTTTATTGATTTAAAATTGTGAACCTAGCAAGTTGGGACTTGTCTAGGGTGTGGGGTTGTTGCCCTTGTCTGAGTTGCATCTCAGATTGAAGCAGGGATAGGTTCCTGAATGGTTGTAGCGGTTAAAAAGTTGAGTATTGGGGAAATACGAAACCCTATATGGGTATTCCTCCGTAGAGTATGCACTCTGGCTGAACCACGTATATCTAGTGTTATTATCTCGCATTTATTTTTCTACATATATTTGAAGTACGTGTTGTGCAGAGTGGTGGGACACTGTCTGGTAGACTCAGCCACATTGTGGTGTGAGGTGGACGTGTCATTGTTTGCGTGATTGGTAATTACGGGATTGTCCTGGCCAATCTAGAACTTGCAATTAAGGAAGTTTTTGGAACCACTGATTCACCCCCTCTCAGTGTCAACCTGGGAACATCAGGAAGCTTCATAGGAAATAGTTATGACAATGACATAATTAATTTCTCTATCAATTATTTATGGGGACTGGTCCTATGTATGATCCATGCATGTGTGAACCCTATCTCTATTTTATCAAAAAAAAAAAAAAACCCACATCTATCACCACCTTATAAGAAAAGAAAAATGTTTTGGTCATCAAAATAAAATGTTTCTACGTACAATAAAGGTTTTTTTTTTTATGGGGGTGGGATCCATTTTTTGAACCTTGCATTTTGAATATAGTTGGATGACGAAAGAGGATTTGTGTAGTTGACCTCATTTATTTGAATGACAAAAGAGGATTAATATAGTTGACTTCATGTACTTAGAATAATGTTAGTTGAGCTGAATTGAATTGATTATCTTTAAACAAACATCTTATTCGACCACCATTAGAAGTTATATGGATCCCAATAATCCATTGAAAAAATGAAGGATTTCGGTTTCTTATGAACATACATTCATTTGAAATTAAGGTTTAATTAGGGTAAGCAAAATGTTTGCTAAATTATTTTGTCTTTTACTCCAACATAAGAAGAATGAAATAATCTCCGAGGAAAAGTACGTACCACAACTCAAAGTCTCCAAATAGGACCAACAAAACAAAGCCAAAACAAAACCCTTAATACAACCATATAGGGCCCCTAAATACAATAGATCTATATATTATGATACATTCCAAATCTACTAATTGAAACTGAAAATCTTTTTTTTTTGGGCAAAACTTGAATGTATTTATAGATTCACATGTGTTTTTAAGGGTAATAGAACGCTACCTAGTCGCATGGTTCTTGGACCTAAACACAAAGCTTGCGAAATTAGTGCTCTAACCATCCCCATGAATCAAGAATTCTATTCATATTGATGTTTCATCGTGAACTCTCATTGGCCCCCGGCATGGTGCAGAAGCCATGTGACCGAGTCCACATCCTTTGCAGCAATCAATGAGGTGCGGACAGCTAAGAGCATCTAGGCACAAGCGCCCTAAGGGGCTCCCAACCACCTGATACTCACTGCACCAGTGCAACAGCTATAAACGATTTTCACACTACGTGACCAGGAAGCAATCCCCGGCCCATATATTGGTCACAAGAATAGTATGTATCAACAGAAGGACTTGAGAAAGAAACGTTTAGAGCCCCATGACTCAACCCTCAACCCTCAACCCTTCCCTACCGCAATCTCGAAAAGTCGCTCAACCCATAAGCTGAAAAGCCCAGTTAAAAATTTGGGCTAGGCCTACTTGGGTTTCAGGTTGCCCTGGCCTAAGATGCATCCATGTATGGAACACCAACGGTTAACCATGCTGCTGGCGTGGGGGAGTCTCCCAAGCCACACCAATCAGCATGTGGGAATCGATTTCATCAATAGGGGACCCACAAAGTCAATAGAAGAGAGAGTGTTAGTTTTATTAAAAAATGTTGGAATGAATACCCATACTGTCGGTGTGGTTCCATTTTCCATTTTTAAGTATGTATGACAAGGGTGTCAACCGGTCGCGCCTAGTCCCCACCAATTTAAAGTTTCATACCTTTTTCGATTGTCTAAGTACCAAGCCTCATAAGCTAAGGTATGGACATATTTCTATTCGATTGGTCAATTTTCAGTCCATAATTAGGCTATAGTCGGGATTTAAACGGGCTAATTGATTGATTAGGCTCTAACCATTCGGCTAATAGGCTTAAATGGGCTATAAACGATCAATAATTGGTTGGTCAAAGAATTGAGTCGGTCCTAGTTGGGTGATCGTTGGATGATCATCGGGTCACTACCTTGCACCGAGATCATTCGACAATTAATCGATCGGTGTTTGAACCTGATATATTTAGTATCGATCAGGCCAATCAAAAAGGGCATTTGACCAAGTATGATTTCTTCTCGTGGGGCACTTCCATGTGGTTGGTTGCCTAACATACTATATATGCCATCTTTTATAGACATACGGTTGCAACTAGAATACCGATCTCTAGTAATTGTCTCCAGTTTCCTATCAGTTCAAGTTTGTCAGAATCACTCAGCCGAACAGCCACCCATCAACTCTCATCTCCTCAATTGTTTATGATATTGAGCAGCTATCCTCCCCTAAATATATAATTTTGTGGCTATTCTTTGTATGAAATTCACAATTTTATTGTATTGGTGGGATATGATAGAATCCTTACTGATATTAAA
Source organism: Macadamia integrifolia (assembly GCF_013358625.1). Lineage (NCBI taxonomy): Eukaryota > Viridiplantae > Streptophyta > Magnoliopsida > Proteales > Proteaceae > Macadamia > Macadamia integrifolia. The sequence goes on along the minus strand of NW_024870520.1, from coordinate 180,612 downwards.
TTTAACTATAATGAAATGGGAAATTTTCTAGTGTATTTTAAAAGATCCTTGTGTTGCGTAGGATCCAAATCCTCTCCTTAGAGCTTAGGGACCAGATAGTAATTCTACGGCTAGGAGGACCCGAGCACACATCTTGTGGTCACCGTAGCTGTGAGATCACTCTATGGTCCATGGGCTCTATAGAGAGGAATCCTACCCAAGCACACGTCTCGAGGTCACCTCAATTGTGAAATCACTTTATGGTCTGTGGGCTATGTGGATAGGAATCCTACCCTGCTGCCCAAGTGTTCATCGACCAGGCATGTGAATCTTTTTTAGTGATAATTGAGAGTGAGAACATTATTTGGTCAATGTGACGACCAATAAGAATGTGTGTCGAGGCATCCAACATTGGGGTAGAATGGTCATTTTATTGTACCTATGTATGGTGCAGGAGTGCACGACCATGTATTTTTATCTCGCATTCTCTCTCCTAATTAGATTTACCATTTTGTTCCCCGCCATTGACTTAACATATAAGATATTAGTATAAGCGATTAACGTGTAAATCTCTCCATAATAGAGTGGTGTTAGATTTATTGTTTGTGATCACCTTGGACATTGCAAGTTTGCATCCTCTACTCCCTTCCTCTCTCACCAACTATACAAAACCAATCATTGACGAAGCAATTGCCATTCGATCAGCTTTGCTTGAAATCACATTAGAGGGGTTTGACAGGTTTGATAGTGCACCAGATAACAAGGATGCTATCTCTGAACTATGACAGAACGTTACGCCATCACCTTTGGAGATCAAGTCTATTATGGAGGATATTTTACATCTATCTTCTTATTTTATTGTTTGTAACTTTATGTATGTTCTAAGGGAGATTAACAATATTGCTGCTCCTCGCTAGAAGCCCTGTCAGTGTTGTATAATTGTTTGGTTCAATTCCGGTCTATGGACCTTAGAGATGGGTCCGGAACCCGGACCATGAACCGACCCGACAAGGAGATATGACTATGAGTATATAACCAAACTCATCCATAACCCTTGCGCACTTCCTTATACAATGCTTCCTAACGACCATTGAATCAGCAGAAAATAGTTTTCAGTTATAAAGGCTGGTTCGAATCGGCAATAGGCCATCGCAGAGAAAGTAAAAAAGATCAATAGAAAATGGCGGCCTCTTCGCCAGTCCCAAGCAACAACAGCACAGACACCACCACCACCGCAGGCGGAATCACCTCAACCGCCGCTTCTTCACAGCGTTCTGACACACCGAAGCAGAACCTTCGTGGCCTCAATAAGCCCAAGTGTTCCAAGTGCGGCAACGTCGCTCGTTCCAGGTTTGTTTCACTTCATTGATACCCTCGTTTGAATAATGCGAGAATTACGAATATAAATTTCTCTGGAAACCCTAATGTTTCTTTCTAGGGCACCCTTTTTTAGATGTTTCTTATTTATACGAAAACTCGTTGTCTGTACACCAATTCGATTCACAATGCGGTTGAATTGAGTTATATTTTCTTTTTTTCTTTCTCTCCTCCCAATGCGTACTTGTTTATCAGGTTATGTTCATTTCTTTTTCCTGTGTATATGTTCACCGAGGAAAGAACTGATTTTGCTTGCTAATGGTGTTCATTTCTTACGATGGAGTTGTGAATATATCCATGTAAACGTTAATTTCTTTCTCGGTTAGGTTTCCATTGCATTATTGAGACAGTTTTTAAAAGCTCACGGAATCGATTTGATATGGCTAGATTTTAATTAGTTGGATGAAAGAGTGAATTTATAAACTTGGTTTAGTTACCAAAAATTTAGTCGAGAGAACTGCTTCATATATTCTATGTTGCTCCTGTAATACCAAAACTATCCCTGGTTCTTTAATTTACCAATTTTTTTTTTTTAAATTCAAAAAATCACTGATGGAAGAAAATCTGCAGAGAAGCATTAGTGGCACTTAGTTTGAGGCATTGTTCTCGTCGTCTAATACTGTTTTATGTTACTATTGAGGGTTGTAGTAAGTTACTTGATGCCCTATGTCTATACCAATGTTTGGTGGGTAACTGGGTATGAGTTTCAAATTGGGGCGTGGGGATTGGGACCATTGGTATAGATTTTTCGGAAGAATATTGGCTTGGGGCCTTGGGCAGTTGAGTTATGTGATATTTGTCAGTGGCTTTGCATGCTGCTAGATATGGACTTACTTTCATGCTTTGGAACCCCCGATGGTGAGATGGTGCAGATGCCAACTTTTAGAAGGTATTTCCTTGACTTGGAAGTAGAGAAGTGTGCTAGCCTCCTCAGACTGGTGCAAGATGCTCGTTGTCTACTTCAAAGAGGAATTGTTGGATTCAGTGGGTTGTTCCCAAGGCATCTTTATCTACCAAATCCTTCCATGATTTCTTAATGATAGAGGTTTTGCTCATTGATTGTTTTGGTTTTTGTATTTGTCAGTGGTCATTGGATTGAGAGTGCAATGTGGTGGCTCTTCAACATTTAAAAATGGTTATCTTCGATTCCATCAATTTCTTCAAAATTTGAAAAAGAAAAACAAATTGACTTGGTGATTGCATTGTATGATGATTGAATGATTTTTCATGCTTCTTCAGAATTTGTAGTTTACTATCTTCTGGGTTATGGGGATCTCACTTGTCATGACCTAAAGTAATTATTGGAGTTTGACCATATATCCTTGTGGGTGACTGGGACAATGACAGAATTTAGGATTCTGTGACAGAATGGAAACCTCCACTAGATATGTCTTTTATAATCCTCTTTGTGTTTTGGGATCTCTTATTGTAGCTATGATGAGCCTATTGAAAAAATTTACCATTTTTTGCTATCTTGGTTTGACAATGCTTATGGAGAGAGAGATTGAATAGGATGTTACCTCACAGAATTAGAGCTGAGTGGAAATCAAGAGCCACTTGATGCAGATCAGATGATGGAGGATCTGCTCGTGGTGGAAAAGAAGAGAATAAGAATAGAAGAGAGTATTAGAGTTTATGTAATTAGGGTGCTTTGGCTATTGGGTTATTATCTCATTAGTTATCTCGTGGTGGAAAAGAAGAGAATAAGAAGAGAAGAGAGTATTAGAGTTTATGTAATTAGGGTGCTTTGGCTATTGGGTTATTATCTCATTAGTTATCTTGTATTGTGCTTTTTTGTTTTTTATTTTTTACCTTCCTGGGGAGATGTATGTAATTTGTAATATCATATATTAGTGAGTCAATATAGGGGAGGGAGACCACAACTCTCCCCCTTACGATTACACTCATCTGTCTCTTCTTCCTCTCATCTTCTTCTCTCTTCCTCTTACTTCTCTTCTCTTTTCTTTTCTCTTACCTTGATCCTTGCTTACGTTCAATTGAGAGAAGAAAGGAAAGAGAAATCATTTTTTTGGGTTGGGGGGGGGGGAGGAGAGAGAAAAGAGGAAACAATCTCTGAACTATATCAACTAACTTTCAATCATGGAATTGTGGGGGAGTTCATCACTTACACTGCTTTTTAGTACTGAAAACAGAAATAAAAATAGAATTAAAAGACTCCTAAACCTCCAATAGTTGGAACTGAGGTAGAAAGAAGAGGAAAGAGTTCAATTTGCTGCTTTCAATTTCTGTTTTAGGATATCTTTTTTCTTTTCTTATTTATGTGCTTGTAATTGATGGAGATAGTAGAATAGAATAGAGGTTTTGTTTTGAGTGTGCCTGCGCTTCTGAAATGGCTACGAGAACTACAAGAGTGGATCAATCTTTCCTAATCCCTGATCTTTCAGCCTGAGATTTCCGGCATCAGTTGTCCTGCCATAGGAAACTTGTTCCCTAGAATTTCATCCCCACAGAACCCTCCCTTGATGCAAATTGAAGCCCATACTGTACCTGGATACAATGGTCAGAAAAGTAATTTCAGCGTTAAGTTGGTGGTTTTGGTAGATTAATGGTTGGGGATTAGAGGCTAGTGTGTTAAAAATCTTTTCCTTAATTTTCAAAGCAAGGTTTAAGAACTCGCTCTCGCTTCCCATCTCGCTAATCCAAAAAAGAGAGATCTCGCCAGATCTCGCCGAGTTCATGTATTTTTTACCGGTTGACTCGGTGGTTGGTCTTGGTGGCTGTATGGTCTTTGTAGCCCCTGAAAGTTGGTATTTACCCTATTTTAGGCCTTCTAAACACAATGGAAACATCAGTTTTTTAAAAATCAAACCTAAAATTGTACTTTGACTTCGTACCCTATGTAAGTAGTCTCCAACTCTTCGGACCTTAGGCTAGTATTATGCTCTATTCCACAATCCACATTCTACAATCAACACATGATGCAACATAATCATAAGAATTTAAAAGACATCATATATAAGAAAAGTGACTCCAAATGTGGATGAGGAGGTAATATTTTCTACTTTTAAGCTTCAATGAGTGTAGGAATGGAGATCCTCAAGCAAAAGCACCTAAATCATTGCTCCTTTGTGTTTTTTCTTAAAAAAAGTAGAGAGAGAGGCGAGATCTTGGCGAGATGTGGCAAGATCTCGGTCGAGTTTTTGTACAACTTGTATCTCGCCATGCATCTCATCTCGCCTTTTTAAAAAAAATGAGATATTAGTGAGATCTTGCCGAGATCTTGAACCATGTTTCAAAGTCATTGGTGTTAATTGATTTTCTCAATTGATGACCACAAAGGCTATCGCTGGTTGGCTGCTTTTGTTGTAGGTTGAAGAAGCGGTAAAGTTCTGAAATTACAAGTAGCCCCCTCATTACCGTTATTACTTATTACATAGAATTACTTACATCCTTAAATTATTTCTGTTTTATAACCAATCTCATTGAAATACCAGGTTTCCCTTTTGTTGTAAACTTGTTTACCCATCTGTCCTAAAGTCCTTTATTCCTTCTAAAAGGGTCTTGAACTGTGCTGTGAATTTACGAAATTGCCATTTTCTTCTTATAACTGGTTTCTTGTCATCTAAGTGGGCCCATAGGGATCTGTAATCAGGGTTTTGGAATGTGGGGTCATAATGTAGAACTAGGATTGGCAAGGCCAACCTAATCCCAGTCAAGGTTTAAGATCTCGCTCTCGCCCCCCATCTCGTTGATCCAAAAAAGAGAGATCTGGCGAGATCATGTATTTTTTCGCTGTCGACTCGGTGGTTGGTCTCGGTGGCCATATGGTCTTTGCAGTCCCTAAAACTAAATATTTACTCTATTTTAGGACTTCTAAACACAATGGAAACATCAAATTTTTTTTTTTTAAATCAAATTTAAAATGGTACTTTGACTTTGTACCTATGTAAGTAGTTTTCGACTATCCTAGGTAGTATGCTCTATTCCACAATCCACATTCCATAATCAACATATAACACATCATAATCATAACAATTTAAAAGACATCGTAGATGATTACTTAATTGATTAACAATTAACATTGATAATTGATGAGTTACATTAACATACATTGAAAATTTGAAATGACATAAGATAAGGTACATAACAATATAAGGTCAGTATGCATCATTTACTTAAAAAAAAAAAAGAAAAAAAGAAAATTTTTTTTTTCCTCCATGAATCCATAGATTAGTGATATGCATCACATATAAGAAAATAATGTAAATCAACAAATATTGATGATGTTTCCATAAAAAGATGGGTTTGATAATATTTTTTTTTTAATCTAAAATGATTCTTGAGAAGAAAAGTAATTCCAAATGTGGATGAGGAGGTAATATTCTCTACTCTTTAATCTTAAATGAGTGTAGGAATGGAGATCCTCAAGCAAAAGCACCAAAATTCTTGCTCCTTAGTGTTTTTTCTTCAAAAGAAGTAGAAAGAGAGGCAAGATCTTGGTGAGATTTGGCGAGATCTGGGTAAGATTTTGCGAGATCTAGCCGAGATCTTGTCATTTTTACACCTCGCTTGTGATCTCGTCTCGCTAAATTAAAAAAATTTCTCACCGAGATCTTGAACCATGATCCCAATACTGCAGGATTCACTCAAAGAACATCCACAAAACAAGTACCAATAATAGTTCAGATTACCAGAAGAGGACAGTTCTGAAACCAAATTATCGAGTCCAACAAACAGGGTTTATGATCACAGATCAGTATACAGATGTAGAAAGACTTAATCATGATAGAATTTAGTCTAAACTTAGAATCATGAACTACCATCAAGAGAATCAATGGAAATCAAAACAAGACTACTGATTTCGGTTCTGGGTAGAATAGGTCACTAAAAGACAAAAATCTGGAGATTTTCAGTAACTTTTCAACCACAGGTCAGATGGACCTGTAACTTGGGTCAAGTGGGGCCCGGGTGAGGGAAAACTTTGACCAGAAAATCAGCCCAAGCTGATGAGAGGTCTGCCTTAGTATGCTATGGTTTGGCGCTTAAGTACATCTGTAATTCCTGGGAAGATCTGAGACGGAGAAACTGATTAAGTACCTGTGAAAGCTTGGAGCAGCTGTAACATCTTGTATAACTTGAGAAGAAGAAGACAATAACAAAGAAAAAACCCCTCAGGCTTCACACCGTGGAGGGTTAGTTGGATCAAAAACCAACTCCACCAGCTTTGATCGAACACAAAGAAATTCTCAGCAAGGAGAAGCAGCAGCCTCCATGGTTTTAATTCTTCAAGTCGTTGGCTTCTATGGAGCCTTGCATTGCTTGTTTCCTTTTTGGGGTTCTTTCTATGTTTTTAGTATCTAACCTCTACTATATAAAGGTGTTATTGTAACCAATTGACAGTTAATGAATGACTGAAATTATCACCATTATTGCTCTTTGATCCCTGAGAAAGGATGCTCCAACAGCTGAAATAGCTGTGGGTGAGAGACCCAGGACTGAGAAAGTCCATCCCACCCACATCTATCCCATCTTGTTCTTGTTTCCTCTTTAATCTAACCTTGTGAGTGAGTGATTAAGAGTATATTACTAGTTTGTAGACCCTAAGACCTTTTATCAGATCAGCTTGAGGACCAGCCAAGAACAAGGATTGATTTCAGCGACCTGTCAGTGTTTTAATCCTTGATTGACATTGGCCAGATCTCCCAAAGTAGCATCCCTTTTGCAAGGTCCTTTGGAGGGTTTGAAGAGCCTACTAGGGGGACCACTCGACCAGATTTATAGCTCTTTCTGAGTAGCCTACGGCCAGCCGCAGGTTTTCTCCCATATGCCCAGAAAACCTTAATTTATGCCTGGGTACTTCTTGCTGTGTTGCCGTACTTCTATAAGCCAGCTGTGGACCAAACTTGGAGGACTTCTTGACCTGTTTCCAAGCTAAATTCGACCAGATGTGTTGATCCATTGCCCCTTCTTTGTGAGTTATCAAATTTGTCTCGGTTCAACCCGATTTCCAGAATTTTGTGGTTTTTCTTGGATCTTTGATCCGTAACTCAGATCTGGTTCTGGTTTGGAGTTTGTTACTATCTGGGGTTGTTTACAGTTGAATAACCTCTCATCAGGCTCGATCAGCCAAAGGTTGGGTTGCTTTCTTTCTTCTTCTGTAATGGAGGCAAGTGTATCTACATCACTTAGTGTTTATAATAAGGCTAGTATACCACATCTTTTAGCGTACACTAACAAACCTGGGTCAAATCGGTTCACAAGTACCATTTTGGGGAAACTAATTCATGGATTAGGTTTAAAATGTAAAAGATAGGTAGTACCCAAAAAAAAAAAAAATGAAAGAGATAAAACCACTTTTTGGGTCTCGAAACCAAGGTTTTGAGTTGGCCTAGAAAAAATGACAGGTTTTAACAGAGTTCCAGTCGAAACCTGCAATATCTCGGTTTCAGCCAAGATCGAAACCGAGCGATCCTATTGTTAGTGCAGTGACGCGGATCCGGGTTTCAAAACTGGGATCGGATCACTTATGCGCCCATTCAAATATTCAATAGTTCAATTGCAACAATCAATGTCAATTGCAACAATCAATGTCAGATTTGTAAATATATTGGGTTTACAAAGTGGGATGGCAAAACTGTAAATAGTGGGATTCAGCCTATCTAAGGAACAAACTATCACGTATGGTGTGAGAGGAGTAATCTTGAAAATGCAATCAACTTGATGGCAGGGTGTAATAAAGAGGGAAAAAGAGGCATTAATATGAGAAGAAGAAATAAGGAAAACACGGCTTAAGGACAGGGGTTTGAAGTTGTCTTCAACCTTGGAAAAGGGTTGCAGGCAATAGAACCAGTGGGGCTTTTGTGAGAGGGAACTCACTGGTATGGCCTTGGGTCGGTCTGAAATTTCTGGTGGAGGATTGCAGCATGAGGATCTTTCGGTTCCAGCCAATGATTATTCCAATTGGTAAGAAAATAAGGGATATTTAAACTCTGAAACTGAACCTAGCGATATTCTCAGATCTGGTTTTAGTTGCAGGTCTCAAACTTGATTGCAGACTCAAGATATAGGAGGGTTTTTGGATCTGGGCCAGGGAGATTGAATCGCCTAAGGTAGAGGATACCTTCAAGCCCAATTCCAGGGCCATTTGATTGGGAAATCAACTTCAGCAAAGCTCTCTTTTTAATCTGATGATATCACCCAGAACAGAACAGAGAGAAACAAGAATAGAGGAAAAAAGTGAAAGAAGAAAGAAGAATAAGGGAGAAAGAGAGAGAGAGAATTGCAGAAGGGGGGGTGAAGGAGGTCACACAACCTTGCTGCTATCGTACCTACCTGGCACAATAAACAACTCAATTGAAATTTCATTCTCAAAACCTGTCAATTGATTACAAGAATATCTCTATTCAAGGACTCAATAGAACCCTATTTTCCTATTATGAAATTGAAATAAATTAGGAATCTAACTGAAAATGGAGAAGGATCTCCTAATTACTTCCTAAGATCTAAACTAATAAAATTAGAAACAAAATAAAACTCAAATTGGAAATTCCTACTTAGCCTAATAGCTACCAAAACAAAAAATATCACATAGATTTCCTCCAAATAAAATAAAATCCTTAAATATCCTGCTGAACCCAAAAAATCCAACCGGAGCTGGTTTCTCTCGGTCAAGATTGCCAGAAGGGGGTCAGCTTGATTCTGCATCGTGCATTTTAGTTCTCCCCAATGGTTTTTTGATATTGAATAAAGTTTTGCTTTGCTCCTATGTTCTGTGAAATTCAGAATAGTGCTGTGAGATGCAATACAACTCTTGTTGAGATGCTAAGTAGGATTGATGGATGACAATCAAATTTCAGGTGAGATGCTTGGTTCACATCTATCAATCTTTCTTCCATTCTTCTTTATATTATCCACGATCAAATCATGTTAGGATTTTTAAGTTTCTATTTGTTCTTATGTATACCCTACATGCTAGAATTTCAGTTTCTGTATCGTCACATCTCAGATTTCAAATCTGATGTCATATTTGGCAATTGGATTACGTTCTATATACACCCACGGTTTCAAAATTTGATCTTGTCGCTGTTTTCTTGAAATCCTACTTCAATTTTGATTCTTAGTTTATCTTATTCTAAGATCAGATTTGATTTTTGATTCAGATTAATGTCCTAATACAATTGCTAAATTCTGTTACTGTTTTGAATCACTTTTGATCATTGATTTGAGTTCTTAAAGTCCTGCAATTGGTATTCAATCACCAATTCACCATACTTCTGCCGCAATTTGCAGAATTTCTGCTCCATCCACTGTGTAAAGCTTATCTTTCCATAGCCAGGATGAGCAAAGGAAGATAAATAATTTTTTTTTTATTATTTATTATTATTATTTTTTATTTCTGTGATTGATAGTTCTCAATTTTTATTGCTGGAAATTGCTTCAATGCTCCAACTTAAACAAGCCAATCCCTTAGTTTTTTTTTTCCCCTTAAAAACCCTATGGCCTACTCAACTAATTCAACCTTCATCCTTAGTTTCCACAATTTCATCTTCACTTGAAACCATATTTTCCTGGTTTGCTTTGTTTTCTCCAATTGCTTTAAAGTTTTTTACCTTTAACTTTGTTCCTATTTTGTATCTAGGTCTAAACCCCATATCTGTCAAATCCTAGCTGTTATCGTAAAGATCCTGCATCACTTGGAATCTTTGTCTGTTTCTACTGAAAGATTTCTCTTTTGCTCTTGCTTCTTTTTACTGAGTCTCAGGCTTACGTTAGGAGTTCGTAATATTTGAGGTAAATGTAGAGGTACTGTGGTTATAGGATTTCCTTTAATAAATTGGATGAGAAGAACCTCTGAGGCTCTTAAACCTTCAATCGGGACTAGAAATTCAGTTTCAAATCCTCACTTGCATACATTCATGATGATGCTATTCCATCATCACTACTGTCAGAGAGTGAGTGCTCAACTCAATAGTTTTCCTGCAATCGCCTTCCAGCAGCCTTGCTGTGCTATTAGAAGAGGATGTTCTCATCTCATTTCATAGCTTTCTTCTGTTTGGTCATAACATCTATCGAAGAAGGGTGCATTAAATGAATGATGTTGGGAAAGAGTAAGGATATTAGATGTAGGTGTTCGTCAATATATCAACAACACTTTCTACATCTTTTCTGGTTTTTCCTTCAGGAGCAATTGCCTTGAAGAGAGGAAGCAAAAAATAGGTACTAGAACATGTCGGATGTGAAGAACTGAAGGGCTTGACCGTCTCCTTGGCTCCTTTGTTGTGCAAGAAAGGTCAAAACAGAACAATCATCTGCTATACAAAAAACGTTTCCCACTGATTCCTGATTTTCACAGTATTTACTCCCTAAACTCTGCAGCTGTAAAACCGACCATACTATTTGGCTTTTAATTCTGGATAGGTCCACGTGATTAGGAGAAGCAGGACTTTCAAAAACTCACTAGCTTCTGACTTTTGATGCCTCCCAAACCACTTCACATTATGAAAAGAGAGAAAAAGTCTGGTTGAACTACACTGATCGAGTAGATTGAATCAATTTGCTTCATATTTTTCTTCAGCAAACGATAGGAGGATAGTGAAAGAGGAACTGTTTCAGCATCCTTAAGACAAAATAGGCATGCATTTGGAAGCATATGAGCCCATGATCTAGGATTACCTTGTCAACATGAGTAACTTGTTACCTTGTCACCTTAAGCTTCTTTGTAGCTCACCAACATATAGAAGAAAAGGCTACCTTCCTGTCTCATACCATTATTCACCTTTCTTTCTATTGCCTGAACAGGGGAGTCCTTGAAACTCATGATTGTTCTCCATTGCCATGGTCGATTTCGTCATATGATCCTGATCATCAAGAAGCTATATTTTGCCTAGATAACTTTTTTCCAGAGACAGCTTTCGTTTTTTTGGCAAAGTTCCATTACTATCTATTTAAGTAAAGGCCACCTTCTCGCTTGGGTTTGTATGACTCCTCTCAGCCCACAGGATCTAGTTAGTTTCCTCCTTCAACCTAGATCTAAGTAAGGAAGTCTGAACTTGTTCAATTCCATGAACACTTCGAAGCTGGAACTGTGAATAAAGATAGGATTTAAGTGGGAGTATTTACTGGAGGGTCTGATTAGAGTAATTTTTCCCACTTTTGAAATAATATTTAGTTTTCATCCCCTCAACTTCTCTCTCTAATTTCTCAATTTCGTGCTCTCAAACAGATCTTTGCTTTTGTAAGAAGCCCCTGGAGGGAAATTGTTACGGACATGCATGGATTTCATGGCTCATACAAGCACACCATGTGCAAATAGTCTCGGATAGTTATGGATGCAATGTAGTGAGAAGTAAGAAGTTAGTAGAGGGATTGGTAAGTTGCAGGTAAGTAGTGGAGTACGTGGAGTGGTATCGTTATAATTGTAGGAGTCCACGCTATCTCTCTCATATTTTTTTTCCTTATCTTTTTCCTATCTTCTTTCTGATTTTCTCTCCTCTCTCTTCTGTGTACGTAACATCTGGCATCAGAACCAGGCCTGAAGGCTTCCTCATCCACCCTATCTTCCATGTATCATTATTGAAACAAAAGATAGGGAATACACAACCAGTATGAGGAGAATTGCCTATAGTTCAAGACAAGGACGATGTGCTGACGTGCTTTATCCGGAACCTCAAGCTATTTTTGATTGGCGGGTTCACAAGCATCTGCCACAATTACTTGTCGATTGGCACAAGTTGTCACCCACAGAGGTCACATGGGAGGATCTGGAGGCAATGCAACATCAATTTTCATTGTTTGACCTCGAGGGAAAGGTCGATTTTTAAGGGGGAAGAGAATTGTTATGGACATGCATGGATTGCATGGGACTTGCACGGCTCATACAAGCACACCACTTGTAAGTAGGCTCGGGTAGTTATGGTGATGTGGATCCGGGTACCAAAGACTGAAATCAGATCCTTAGGGCCCACGGTAGAGTAGTAACTCAAATAGTCAGGAGTGATGGCAGTTCTGTAATTAAACTGAGGTTTAAGGGAGGGTGGCAATTGTGTAATTACATGGAAACTTAGAAGGGAGTGGCAGACTTGTAATTGGACTGAACTTAAAGCATAAGCAAAGGGTACAATATGCTAGTAGGAAGGGTAGTTCAGGAATTAAAAATAAAATTAGACAAGAGGGAATAATAAGTAAAGGAAGGGGTAGTAATATGGTCAAACCAGGGATTAGCTCCTTCTAAACAACACATGATTCAGCATGCTTTTCCCTTAGACGACCAGCAAGGGAAGAAGAACCAGCATGTCGCGTGGGAGAGAACTGCTTCAGTTCTCGGAAAAACCAGGAATTCCAGGCGAAGGCTGGGAACCCTGTGGCCTCTTGATTCCAATAGGAAAATACTCCAAAACAGCAAGCAAACATGAGCAGTAGTTCCTGAAACTCAGATCTGGCGGTAGGAGAGAGAATCAGCACTGTGGTAGAGCTCGAACTTGCAGCAGGAGCAGTGTAAGCGCTTAAGGTGCTAGGGTTCAGGTCGCCTTGGGAAGGGCTTCCTTCGTTCCAGATTTGAGGGCCAATCGATTGGAGATAAAGCTTCAGTGAAGCTTCCTCTTAGATATGGTATTGTCGCCCAGAACAGGGTAAGGGAAGAAAACCAGAAAATAATAAAGATGAAGGAGAAGAAATAAAGAGGAAGTAAGAGAATGGAAGAGGAGATTAGAAAATTTCAAAGAGGGAGGAAGAGGAGGTCAGCAGCCATGGTTTCAACCAAAAGAAGCTATCTCAGTCAACTTCAATTCAAAAAAACTTCAAATCTGTCCTTCTTTACCGTGTTACATGGCTATAAACAGGAAAATCAAAATCCTAAGAATGGAAACTAATTAGCATGAAAACTAATTAAATTAACAACTGAAATAAAATCTGAATCTTCCTACTAACTTGACCACACCCTACACTAATAATAAAGGAAACAAATCAAAGTACTAAATTATTCCCAAATCATCCCACGCCCAACTGCATCATATGAATGCAATGTAGTGGAAGTTAAAGTTAGTAGAGGGAGTGGTAAGTAGGGAGTAGCGGAGTACATGGAGTGGGATGGTTATAAGTACCATTGTATTGCTATTTAATAGGGATGAATATGAATTGAAGGTATGCTTAATTTGGAGAAACTCTGCAATTTCTCTTTGGAGAAGGAGTTAGGCTTCCTCCATAAAGCCACAAGTTACCCTATATTTTCTATCTCTTTCTTATCTTCTTTTCTCATCTTTTTCCTGTCTTCTTTCCTATTTTCTCTCATCTCTCTTCTGTTTACGTGATAGAAGCCCAAATGAATTGAAGGAATAACCCCCCACCCCATATTGAAAAGTGGCTGGTAAATCATCCAGACCTGGCACTTCTTCTATAGTGACAATTTTACTTTTAAGAGTGATTTGTCTTCAACCTGATACAGCTTCAAAGTTTCAAAATAGAACCAAGAGCCTCAATTGTAATCATGAGGCCGAGAAAAGATATAGCACCTAAAATAGATATATTGGGATTCGTTAATTACACAGATAAACATTAGATAAAGATTTCTACCTCAATGATTCTTTGCATGAGCTAACTATTGCATATGCAGGTGCCCATACCAGTCATGCAAAAGCTGCTGTGCAAAAGCTCAAAATCCATGTCATATACACGGTATGCAACCTGTTAGTAATGATATAATTGATTTCTTTAGACTGCAGGTTTATTGCATGAAATTTGAATCATGCACTACAATATTGATAGATGTAACTTGGTTCCTACATGGGAAAACATAATTTTGGAGCCTGCCAACCATGCAGGATGGATGCCTCTCTATCCTGAATGGCCCAACTGATGGAACTACCCAGTAATCTGGAGATTCTTTATAACCCATCAGAGGAGCACTTCTGGATAGACCGTGGCCAGATATCATGTCAACCTGGCATTTATAGTGACCTTGCTGGTTGCTTTTTCTTAAACAGTGAATCAATTTATTGGAGTGCCTTTTTCAAAGTAAGACTGTCATCTGTCATTATCAACATTTTCTCCTTATGTTCAGTTATGTCAATTCTGTATTTGTTGATCATGAGATTCACATTCTACATCAAATGATGCCCAAAGAGACGATGCTTTTCCTTCTATGTTTCATCCTTAGATAATGGGGAATGATCTTTTCATGGCACAATTCTGATCTCTAGCGGGGCGGGGCGGGGCGGGGCGGGAGGGGGTGAATCTATTCATGGCCAAGTAGATATTGAGAATTTCTCATGCATTATAAGTAGTTCTGCTGAGATTACATAATGAGGATGACCAAATTTATTTTGTGTTCTGATTTGGCATTGCAGTTCTGAAAGCAAATGCAACTTTTCCAGACAAGGCACCATCATCAAGCTCACCTTTGTTCAACCAGCAGTCTACGGAGGTGTCTTCGACGAGGTAAGCCATTAAATTTCTGCTTCTCACTCCCTTGGAACTGGAGAATGATCTGTCCTGTGATTTTAGTTACTGGATATGCAGTTTCTCAAGTTAAAAACATGCATTTATGCTTGCTGTTTTGGACCAAGACATAGTTATTAAGGCGTCGCCAAGGCATTAAGACGGTATGGGTAGGCTAAGGTAGTCATGCGCTTCATGGGTTTCACATAAGGCAACCGCCTTACTAGCTAAGGTGATGCTTTACTGCGCCTTATGATGTCTTACTGCGCCTTACGACCAAGGCAGACACCTTTTATGTTTTTGTTTGTTTTTTTAATATGTATTACCATAGATTCCATATCTTTTGTTGTGATTGGCAAGCCTATGGGAATTCTGTACACTTTAGACCTATGGGATCAAGTCTATATAAAGTCAAATCCAAACTTTGGTTGAACAAATCACAAACTGCAATATCCTTTTGGCTATTTTCTTCTTTGATTGGGAGAATTGGGGCATCGGTGTTCCTCCGTCGATTCCAACTCTGGCAACTCTCCTCTGACGATTCTTCCTTCAGCAAGTCTTCCTCAGACCATTCCGGCTCCGGCAAGGTACTCTCTTTCTTATTTTTCTTCTTCTTCTTCTTCTTTTTCTAGTTCTTTGTTACTGAACAGAGATCTCTCTCATCTGTTTTTTCTTCTTCTTTCTTTCTATTCCTCTTCCCTTAATCCCTTCTTCTCTTCCTTCATTCTTCTTCTTCCATTCCAGCGAGACTTCCACTCTCTTCTTTCCTGGTTTTCTTTTCCCATTCTAGCGATACTGACCTTAGTTGCAGCCCTAATCAGACTGACATGAGTATAAATATATTAGATGATCTTAGGCACTCATTTTGGCATCATAAAGGTGAGTATAATAAATACTTACATATTTTAACAACCTTTTTCCCTTTATATTTATAATGTTGTTTCATAGTTATATTATATGCTATGATAAAGAAGAACTTAGTTATTCACTTTACTGATTTGTTTTTCTAATGAATATCTTGCATTGGTATTGTTAGCAGGAAGAATGGGGGAATGCTTGTGTGTCTTTAACTGATCACACAAGTCCCTTATTTATAATATAAAACCATGATATAGTCATGATAGGAGTCATGACTATCATGATAGAGCCATGATAGGAGTACAAAACAGAAAATATAAAATATTTACTAGTATACCCCCCATCCAGCCACACCACTCTAATTAGGGTCAGTGGAGGGGGAAAGACCCAATGTGCCCCTGCGGTGCACTAATCCTCATTCTAACACTCCCCCTCAAATTGGTGCATAGATGTCACGCATACCCAACTTGACTAAACTAGGATAAAACAGCTTTCCAACCAGCCCTTTAGTGAACACATCAACTAGTTGATCACCATACTTCACAAAAGGAACATTAATCAAACCAACATCCAACTTCTCTTTGATGAAGTGTCTATCAATCTCCACGTCTGGTTTGGTTTGGTCTGATCATACTATGCTGGATTATGAGCAATACTGATAGCAGCCTTGTTATCACAGTAAAATATCATAGGAAGACGAATAGGTACACCAATATCATCCAAAAGTGTACGTAACCATAGTAACTCACAAATTCCTTGTGCCATGGCACGAAATTCTGCTCAGCACTAGATCTAGCCATCACATTCTGCTTCTTGCTGTGCCAAGTGATAAGATTCCCTCCTACAAAGGTATAATAATTAGAGATAGACTTTCTGTTAGGTGAACTAGCCCAATTAGCATCTATATAAGCTTCAACACGGAGGTGATCATGAGGAGATAAGAGGACCCCTTTTCCTGGAACTAACTTGAAGTATCATAAGCTATGCATAACAGCTTCCATATGATAGCAATAGGGATTATGCATAAACTGACTGACCAAAATTACAACCACAACAATGTCTGATCATGTATATGAGAGATATATTAGTTTTCCTACTAACCGTTGGTAGTGCCATTGTCAACTGGTTCACCCTCCTTTTCTTTGAGCCGGCTACTAGCTTCCTTAGGATTATCAGAAGGATGACAACACAACATACCTGTCTCGGACAACAGATCAAGGATGTACTTTCTTTGAGAGAGAAAGATGCCTTTTGAGGACCTGGCAACTTCAATTCTAAGAAAGTACCTTAACTTTCCAAGATCCTTTATCTCAAATTCTTTGCCCAGAAAACCCTTGAGATGATCAATCTTAGTGCTATCATTTCTTGTTACTACGATGTCATCCACATAGACAATGAGTATAGTAATTTTTTTACCAAGCCTCTTTATAAACAATGTGTGGTTAACATTATTCTGCTTATAACCCACAGATGTCATAGCCTTGTGAAATCTTTTAAACCACGCTCTAGGTGACTACTTCAAACCATAGAGAGCACGCTTCAACTTGGAGACCTTGCCCTAAGTTCTTGTGCTAGAGAAACCTGGTGGAATTTCCATATAAACTTCCTCATCGAGCTCTCCATAGAGGAAAGTATTCTTTACATCAAGTTGTTGGAGTTCCCATTCTAGGTTCACAACACATGAGAGTAACACTCGCACAGAGGTCAACTTGGCAATTGATGCAAATGTCTCCTAGTAGTTGATTCCATAAGTCTGAGTGAACCCTTTAGCCATGAGCCTTGCCTTGTATCTGTCAATAGAACCATCAATTTTCTGTTTTACCACAAACACCCACTTACAACCAACAGGTCCCTTTACAAGTGGAAGAGTCACAAATTCCCATGTAGCATTCATTTTTAAGGCATCTATTTCTTCCTCCATTTTAATCTTCCATTTTTTTTTTCTACAAGAACTTGCCAATTCTTAGGAACAGAAGTAGATGAAAGAGAAGACACAAAAGCATGATAGGAGGAGAAAGGGAATCATATGAAACAATATGAGATATAGGGTGTTGAATACAGGTCCTAATGCCTTTTCTGAAGGCGATAGGTTGATCAAAAGGAGAGATTATACTTGAAGCATGAGGCTTAGTCGATTCTGGATCCAGGGTTGGCTAAGGGATGTGTAAAGGTGTTGTAGTAGTGGTGATCGTCTGAAGTTGCTTATTTCCGGTATGTCCATGGTTCAAGATCTCGTTTTTTTTTTTTTTTTTTTTTTTTTTTTTTTTTTTAAATTTAGCAAGATGAGATCATAGGCGAGGTGTAAAAATTACAGGATCTTGCCATATCTCGCGAAATCTCGCTAAGATCTCGCCTCTCTCTACTCTTTTGAAGAAAAAACACTAAGGAGCAAGAATTTTGGTGCTTTTGCTTGAGGATCTCCATTCCTACACTCATTGAAGCTTAAAGAGTGGAGAATATTACCTCCTCATCCACATTTGGAGCTACTTTTCTTCTTAAGAACCAGTTTAGATTAAAAAAAAAAATAATAATCTTCTCAAACCCATTTTTTCATGGAAACATCATTAATACTTATTGGTTTACATTGGTTTTTTTATATGTGATGCATATCGCTGATCTATGGATTCATGGAGGGAAATAAATTTTTCTCTTTCATTTTTTTTAATGTTTTTATTTTTCTGTTTAAAATAAATGATGCAAACTGACCTTATGTTGTTATGTAGCTTATCTTATGTCATTTCAAATTTTCAATGTATGTTAATGTGACTCATCAACCATCAATGTTAATTGTTAATCAGTTAAGTAATTAGCTATGATGTCTTTCAAATTCTTATGATTATGGTGTGTCATGTGTTGATTGTGAAATGTGGATTGTGGAATAAAGCATATTAGCCTAGGGTCCGAAGAGTTGGAGACTACTTACATAGGGTACGAAGTAAAGGTACCATTTTAAGTTTGATTTAAAAAAAAACTGGTGTTTCCATTGTGTTTAGAAGTCCCAAAATAGGTTAAATACCTAGTTTTAAGGACTCTAAAGATCATATGGCCACCGAGACGACCGCGAAAAAATACATGAACTTGGCGAGATCTCGAAGATCTCTCTTTTTTGGATTAGGGAGATGGGGGGCGAGAGCGAGATCTTAAACCTTGGGTATGTCCCCTACTATAAACTTGAAGAGTGAAGTCATCAATTTGTCTCTAGAATCGCTAATGGTTCTCTGAATTGGAGTCATCTCCTCTTGAGTTAGAATAATATGTTTTGCCCCCTCATTATCTTGTGGAGCATGAGGATCCTGAGGTGAAGATGATGGGTATACTGGTGGAGCAAGCAGATTCAGAGTCATCTCTTCTTCACTAGTAACTCTAGACTCCCCCTGAAGAGGTGACGATGAGTAGTAACCAGCTGATTCATGAAACACAACATCCATTGTTACTATTGTACGCCGGGTAGGAGGATGGTAACACTTGTATCCTTTCTGTGTAGGAGAGTAACCTAGAAAGATACACTTAGTACTTTGAGGTTCTAATTTTCATGGTGAATGATGATCCCTAGTATAGTAGGGACACCTAAAAGTCTTTGGAGGAACTAGAAGGATGTAGTCCCTTGAAGAACCTCTACAGGAGTTGAGGATGCGAGTCGGCATATGATTGATTAGGTAGGCTATTGTGAGGACATCATCACTCCCATACTGAGATGGAACCTGTATAGCAAACATCATGGCTCGAGCAATATCCATCAAGTGCCTATTCTTGCGTTCACCCACCCCATTCTGAGCAGGATTGTCAACACAGCTTGTCTAATGAAGAATCCCATGATCAGTTAGGTATTTTTTAAACTGACCCTCCATGTACTCTTTTCCATTATCAGTATAAAGAATTTTTCAGAGTTGCATTGAACTAAGTCTGAATCATTTTATGGAACCGATGAAAACAACCGAGCACTTCACTTTCTGATGCATCATGTAAATCCAAGTAGTTCTAGATTGACACTTATAAAGGACACGAACTACCTTTTCCCAGAAATAGATGTCCAACGAGATGCCCCATATATCAGAGTGAACCAAGTGAAAAATAGAAGAGCTTCTTTTATCTGTAAATAATGGGAACGAGTCTGTTTCGCCTGAGTACATGCCTCACAAAAGAGTTCATCCCTAGTACATTATTTAACTAAGTGCGGAAATAAAAGAGATAAGATCCGAATTGGTGGGTGTCCCAAAAGACAATGCCATTGATTCAATTCAAAAGAAGAAGAGCTGATGAGGAGTTGTTGATACTGCAGTCGTAGGGAGACAACCATCATCAAGCAATTAAAGACCACCTTGCACCTTGCCACATCCAATCGTCTTCCCAATACCAGATCTTGAAAAATGCAATGGGAAGGAAAAAATGTTACATTATAGTTTAGGTCCTTAGTAAGACTACTAATGGATAGCAAATTAGTAGTAAGATTAGGGATATGTAAAACTGAATCCAGAGGTATAGAAGAAGAACACTTAATAGAACCCTTTCCGGAGAAAGATGATAAGGTGCCATCTGCTACCCTAACTTTATCTTCGCCTAAGGTGGGTGAATACTGGTGGAATAAACTTAAGGAACCAGTTATATGATCAGTGGCACCGGAGTCAATGATTTAGGGAGTGGAGACGACTGATGCACAACAACTACAACAAAACTGATGCACAATGATCACCAAATAAAATACCTGAATAAGCAAAATTGGAACCTGAACGGGGATTGAATTGGCAGGAGTTGAAGAATTGGAAGCCTTAAGCATACGTCTGAAAGCTTGGAGTTTCTTTTAGGAGTCTTATATCAGTTGCATGTGGAGTGTCCACAGTCTTAGCCTGATGGGCTTTAGTTTTGGATCGACCCCGAGCACGCTTTACCTCAAACTTAGCAGACTCTCCATGGAGCTTCCAACAATTGGCCTTGGTATGGTATGGTTTGTGGCAGTGTTCACATTTAACAATCTCCTTGGTAGTATCACTAGTTCTATTTGCTCCCTTGGAGGTAATAGTGGATCTAGTATGTAGGTCTGATTTTTCAGTAGTAAGGGTATGTAGCATAGAGGTACGGTGACATTCCTCCGTATAAACCATAACAAAGGAATGTTTCAGAGTAGGGAAGGGAGATTTGCTAAGTATCTGATCATACTCGACATTCAAACCTGCCAAGAAATCACAGACCTTAATTTTGTCCACATGTTTAGTATAATTAGTACTGTCTTCAACATTTTTGGGATGATAATCTGCAAAGTGGTCCTGTTCATACCATGGAGTTCGAAGTTCTGTATAATATTTGGACATAGAGAGTTCCTGCTGGGTAGTGGGACGAACCTCTTGCAAAGATCAATTACCTGAGCATCATTCCTTAGTTGCCCATAAGTTTTCTTGGCAGCAACCCAAATTTGAGAAGCAATATCTAATAGCAAAAATCCTCGAGAAGTAGATTGATTAATAGAACTAATCAAGTAAGACATTACAAAGGAGTCATTAGTGATCCATTTATCCTAAGGGGTACCCTCATCAAAGGGTTTATTCAATTTTCCTGTAATGTGTCCAATGAGACCTCTACCAACAATGGTAAGATATGTAGATCTAGACTAGATGAGGTAATTAGTTCCCTCCAATTTCACAGAGTTAGTCCCAAAAGGCATGTAGTCATTGCGAATTTGTCCCTCAGACCCAAAGGTCACATTAGTTACTTCAGACATGATTGAACTAGTAAAAAATTGACAATAAGAGAGAGAAATACCAGATCTTCAAATCAACCGTCAGAAAGTATCTATACTTGGATTGAATTACCTAGTAAGGGTAGTGAGGTTCTCCAAATAATATCAGGCTTGATGAAGAACTGTCGAGATAGATAAGCAAATTAGGGTTTTGAGAGAAAACCCTAATTATCAAAGAAGAGGGGAGATTTGATATAGAGAATTGGAAGATGGGTCCACAAGTTTGGTCGATCTCTTCTGTAATGGTGATGATGATCTCCTAAAAAAGTTAGCCAATTCTGAGGAGTTCATTGATCTTGTCATGGTTTTGGAGGAAAATCCCTTTTTTCTTTTTTTATTTTTGCACAAAATCGATTTGTGTAGATCTTGATTGCATAGATATAATGAGTCCTTTCAGGTAGTTTTACTTGATCTTTAAGAGGTAGAGGTGTGTTCCTTAAAGAGGAAGAAACCACACTCCATAAAATAGAAGAATAAAATATCGCAGAGGGTGAAGAACCCAAATTTTTTTGCAAGGTATTTTGGGTTTTACTTCATGAGGTAGGGTATAAGACAGCCACTAGATTCATTGGAATCACCTCATTAGTGCTGACCTATGGTAGGTTAATGGGACAAAGGTAGGATAAGATGGAGGTTAACAAAGGTAATGGAAGGGGAGGTGAAGGTCTGTGATTCTTGAAGGAGAAGGGGCTAGAAATTGAAAACCTAGATCAGAAATTAGGCTTTGATACCATGTTAACAGGAAGAATGGGAGAATTGTTGTGTGTCTTTAACTAATCACACAAGTCTTCTATTTCTGACTATCATGATAGTCATGATAGGAGTACAAAACAGAAATATAAAGTATTTACAAGTATAACCCCCATCTAGTCGCCCCCCTCTA
Organism: Macadamia integrifolia; assembly: GCF_013358625.1. Taxonomy (NCBI): domain Eukaryota; kingdom Viridiplantae; phylum Streptophyta; class Magnoliopsida; order Proteales; family Proteaceae; genus Macadamia; species Macadamia integrifolia. The sequence goes on along the minus strand of NW_024870520.1, from coordinate 158,392 downwards.
ATTAGGATTGGTGGAGGGGGGAAATCGGCACACTAATCCTTATTGTAATATGTATGAATCTTTAACCTTTATTTAGCATATAAGTAGAATTATATAATTTTTAATGTGCTATTTGTGCCAAATGAAATGGTTACATTAAAACAACACTAGAACGCATAGTTGTCACGGCGCCAAGGCGGTGGAGGGTTGTCTAAGCGCTTAAGCGAGAAGGCGCACGCCTTGAGGCGAATAATTGTTATTTTTTATTTTCCCTGTTTTCTAACATTATTTAGTAAGCTATATATGCCTTGTATCATAAAAAATCAAGATTAAGCAACATCAAGTCCTTAAAAATCAACATTTAGCCATATTAAATCATAAAAAATTAACATTAAGTCATTAAGTTATAAAAAATCAAAATTTAGAGAAATGCTCTAGTTCTATAATAAGTTTGACTGGTCAAATGATATTATTTTTATATGAGACTTTTTGTATCAGTTATAATACAAAACCAACTTTCCAACAAGTCTAAGATTACTTAAATCTAAGTTGTAATGACAAAGTTATGCTCTGGTCAAACTTATTTTTAAGTGCGCGAATGCTGTTAAAATTGCCTGAATGAAAATAATTTTATGGATATTAAAAAAAAAAAAATATTTTACCGGACTTTTGGTTTTTAGCAATGTTTTAACGTGATAGAATTTATAAAATTTTCATAATTGAGAAAAACTCCAGCATTTAAAAGTTGAAAATCGCCCCTATAACCAAAATCCAGTTTTTCTTCTTGGACTGGGGGGTTGACTTTTATCCTTTTGGAATTTGATTTTTAAACTATTTTGATTGGATTCAAATAGAGGGTATTTGCTTATTTATGAATAATATCTTAAGTAAATGAAATAACAAATATAAAAAACATTTAAAGAAATAACAAATATAAAAAACATTTAATGTAATAACAAATATAACATGTATTTACTTAAATGATATTTGACATAAATAAGTACCAAAACACAAGGCGGCATGCAGTGCAATAAGGCGACTGTCGCTTAGGCCCCAGGCAAACCGCCTGGACGCCTAGTCGTCGCCTAGGCGACGCCTTGACAACTATGCTAGAACGCTTTATTTGGTAGGGCGACATCGCCCTATCACCAAAGCGCTTCGGAAGATCCTCAAACGCCTCGGTCGTCTTCCTGTTTTAATAACAATGGACCAAGATAAAAATTGTGACAGATGTAAATGCCAGGCCCTTAGTCACTGATTATGCATAGATATTGAAGAATCGTGTCAGAAATGGTATCTGATAAATTGACTGAGTTTAGCTGCTCAATTTAATAGGGGAAATCGATTTCTAATAAATTTTCTCTTTTAACTCTAGTACTTAAATTGAACTGTTATGTTCTTATCGAGACTGCTTTTCCAAAAATATTTTTCCTCTTTTTAGATAAATTTTTGTTTGATACTTTTCATGTTGTTTAGCACATTGCTGGCAAGTTGAAATATTCTTTGTGGGTTCCATTGTTGTGTCCTGGTTTTGATCTTTGGTTTTGTGTCTCCAGTTCTGGACTTGGTTTTAGGGCTTCACTGAGAGCCTCTTCAATTCGTCAACTTTCCAACAATTTACAATTCAATGGAGCCCAAGTTCAACTCCGTTCAAGGAGGCCGCTGACTAGAAAGGTGCACATATTGTGACTGGTTACAAATTTTTTTCCCTTCTGAATGTTATTTACTCGTGTGAAGTGTTGGAACCACATATCTTTATCTGAGTTTGGTTTCAGGATGCTGCAGCTATTAATCAGTGGAGGTTTTCCAAGCTGAAGGAGTACAAGGAACGAAACATTGAAGCGGAAAATGAAGCTTTCGACAGATACATGCAGAATGTTGGATTATTGGAGGAAGTCTTCTCTTTAGGTTCTGCCGGGGAAGAAGCAACTGCAGATATGTTGCTTGCATTGGAACCAACCTTTAGTTTTGGGGAAGAAGACACCCAGAGAATGATCTCAGGGTTAAAAACGAGGTTAAATTCAAATCAAGGAAGAAAAAATGCCTTCAGACAGAAAATAGGAGAACTCGTTGATGGGGGATTGAAGAAGTTGCTGATGTCAGAGTGCAGTTATGAGGGTGGACAGGCCAGTGCTGATGATGTGGATGACCAAAAAGAACATAAGAGGCCAAAGAGAACAATAGATTGGCAAGCTGAAAGAGCTTCAGAAGTAAATGACCTTATTGATAAATTGAACAAAGCTCGAAATGAGGATGATCTGAACTCCTGTTTGGTGATGAAGTCCAAGTTGTTTAATCAGCCTGAGAAAGCAGACCCAACACAAAGGAAGGAGGTTGAGATATCCAAGGATGAAAATGATGTAGATATTCCTGCACCCAAACAAGTATTAGATAATTCTCTGCCTAGATCGTATAAAGAGGCTGAAATTAATCAAGAAGCTTTATGTAGTATTGACATGCAATTTTCTTCCCTTGATCAAATAGTGGGTCTTTGATATTGAGGTGGGGATCCAAGTTTACAACCTAAAAGTTTCATAGAGATGGCCAGCTAGCTGGGAAGATGTATTATTAACCTATAGGCTGCTTTGAGCTTTGACTGGTGTATCAAGAGGATCAGAAAGTTTTGTAGGTCTCAGACAAATAGGTTACTTAACGGTCATGCTGTGATGTTGTGGACCTAGTGTATTTATGTTCGCAGAAATCTCAGATTTGAATATGAGATGCTCCTGGCTTTTGAGTTATTCTTGTAAAATCTTCTTCCTAGCTAACTGCCATTTTTGCTAAGATGTCTAGCATTTGCATCCAAATTCCAAATGTAAATTTTGTTCCTTTTGTACATAGATTGGAATACCCTTTGCTTCAGCGCTTGTTCGAGTATTTGTTCTATGTTGTTGGTGTGTAATTAACAACTCAGACTGTTCCCAACTTAATGAGTTGCATGGATTCATGCAAAACAAAGTAAGAAAAACTGAGGTCCGAACAAAAAGGTGGGAATGAAAGAATGAAAGAGACACCGAATGGGATAAAGGGGGTAAGCTACATGAATCCTTGCCCTCTAATAGGCTTTATCTGAGGTCATACTCGGGGTAAGACCTAGACTATGCATGCCATCCCTCACAACTTCTCCTATGGTCATTTTAGGCATAACCCTAGCTCTTTTAGTTCCTTCAATTGGAATTAGATCACTCTTCCTTATTGGGGCGTCTATAGGTTTTCATTGAACATTATCATACCACCTCAGGCGACTTTCTCAGAGCTTGTCATTGATCGGGGTAATGCTAAATCGATTATAATATGTTCATTTCTTATTTTATCCTTCTTAGTTTTTCGCACATTCATCTCAGCATTCTCATCTCTACTATACATAATTTCTCAATATGACTCTTCTTAACTGCCTAACATTCTACCTAAGGGTGTCAATCGGTCTGGAACCAGGCATTCGGTCCGGTTCCCATTTTGGTTCCAATGACTATTAGTGTGATCCAGAACCAGACCAAGTCCCGTCTCGGTTTTGAAGATTGACACTCGTACCCTACCTCTCCGGTTCCAGTTCCAATTCCGATTTAGGTTCTGGTTCCTATTCGGGAACAAGCAATAAACAAGGGCAAAAGTCCCTAGCTCAATGGCCCATTGAGATTTGTCTCAAATGTCCAATTATCTGCAATGTGGCAGATTGGATGAGTCCCAACATTATATCTATCTATAGATAAACAACAATAATTTCCAAGTTCCATTTCAAGAAAAAACACATATACATCAGAAAGATTAGAAAGCTCATACAAAAAGCTGCAACGCTATTGGAGATTCAAAATCAAATAAGTGCAACATTGTAGAAGATGGAAGCCCACCTGCTTTAATGTTGTTGAGAAGAATCGACCGATTGGTTGCTGGAAAATAGGGACGCCTTCAGTCACTGCAACTTTGTCTGAGACAGAGTCGTTGCTATGCTAATCGTGAAAAGAGGAAGAATAGAATACTTGAAACTTGAAGAGTTACAGTTAAGTAGATTATTTAACTTATGGTTCATGAGTCCCAAGGCAACAAAAACTTAAAAAAAAGGGATTTTACAGTTAGACTATAATTGTAACTCTATAAGGTGATATCATTTAGGTGATTAATTATGTCGGGTTTCCATATAAGTTACATCAAGTTTTTAGTTAACGAGGAAAAAGTGACATTAAGTTATTTGGTCTGGTTTCGATTAGATCCGCCAGTTATTGGCATAAATCTAGATCCGAACCAGACCAAATTATAAATATTTATTTCAAATCCAGGATTTAATGGGTTAGATTCGGTTCAAGGTATTCGATCCAAAAACTGGATTCGGTTTCCGGTTTCGATTCCAATTTGACACCCTTAATTCTACCCAATACATCATAACCAGTAGTACAATAGTCGTATAAAATTTGTAGAAGAATACATCAATCACACTGAACTTTGGTCTCTAATACTTAAAAATGTCTTGATAATTATATAAGTTGTCGTTGATTTTTGTGAAGAGCATTTAATTGAAAATCGAAGGTCATGTTGATGGATCCAATTTTGCTCATGACCACTGAGTATGGAGCATATTGCTGAAATGCTCAAGGCACAGAGCAATATGGAGATCACCCATCCACTTGTACTAGGTAGTACTGGCATCATTTGGAAGCTAGAAACCCTAGAAAAAAACAAAAGAGAAATCCAAGACTTGTGCCGAAATGGGCCACAAGCTAGTAATAGGGATATGGGCAGTCTATAGATATGTAACATTTTCCTTATGCAAGATTGTTAGTCTTACTTTGGTCAGTTTGAAATGTTTGAATTCACAAGCCAATAGTTTAATGTTTTGAACTTGAGCTTTGCTGTCAAAAAAGGAAAAGATTTGGCAAAAATTGAACTGGTTCCAAAATATTGTTAATCAAGAAAGAAAAATGATTTGATCTGAAAGCTCTGAGCAGCCTCCATGTCAATAAATCCTGTCAGTACCCAAAAAATTGACCTTCATATTTCCATGTTTGACTTTCAAAGAGCAACTTCTTGGGGTCAGAAAAATCTACCCAAGAGGTAGGTTCTTCAGGACAGGTGAAGATGTCAACAGCAAGGAAGAGACCTCTGGAAGTCTAGATTACCCTTATATTCTCTCTCTCTCTCTCTCTCATGAAAGCCCAACATGGAATCAAGAGATATCATGCCTTTGGTTTCTCCAGATCTTCCAAACTTTCAATGTCTTATTTTGGGAAATTCAAGTATAGGACAGTTATCTTTCAATCCAAGTCATTTTAGTTTTACACGCATTGGTGGTGCCCCATTAAAAGAATCCAAAGACATGTTTAAAGGCACATACACCCATTATGACAAGGAAAAATTCCATCTTTCTTATACTTTGTAAAGCTCCTTTAAACCGTTTGGTTTGGTGGGTACCTTCATGGGTTGTGCTTTGTTTACTTTATTCTTCTATCCTACTCCTATTCCTCTCACCTTTCTTTGTGGTGCTCTTTCCTTGACACTCTTCTTTCAAAATAACCCTGTCAATGCTTCAATTCTTTGGCCTTTGCTCATCTTGAAATCTCAAAATCTCACTTTACAAAGGCCTAATTGATCAACCACATTATGTTTGTAATCAATGTTCTCAACTTCTTCTTGATTTTCAATCAAGATTCCAATCCTAATCTTTCTGATTATTGAGGGGATGCACGCCGATATTCTTAACCTTGTTTCTTCGCTTACCGAGTTCAACTGAGTTGGGTTGAGTCTGCCCGATCTAACCGATTCATGGAACTGATTCCTTACCTGATTTCAAGTTTTTAAACATTGGAGCCCCATCATTCTAAGGATGGCACAAAGAAAGAGAACAAAAGAAACCAGTACTAAATGATTCTCTCTTCCTTTTGTGAAGCATTCATAAAAAGCTTACCTGATTGAGATCAACTAATAGATGATCAATAATTTTCATATTAAGGATGTAGTTTAACAATGCTGAAAAAATCATTAAAAAAAAAAAAAAAAAAAAAAAGTAAGTTGTGAAATCACATGATAATGGCATCTTCTCAAGTTTGAAAGTAGAAACATAATAATACTAATTTAATGCCACGATTTTTTGGGGGGTAATATTTAATGCTTTAATCTGCAATTGGAGGAACAACTAACATTTTAGATAGGGATGCATGACCCATCTTCAATGGTTTTGGTTGATTTCTTTTTAGGATTTTGCAAATGCAGTGTGGGTTATCATCTATCCCATCTTAAGAGTAGCCATTCCACCCAAAAAAGGTGACTCTCTCTCTCTCTCTCTCTCTCTCTCTCTCTCTCTCTCTCTCTCTCTCTCTCTCTCTCTCTCTCTCTCTCTCTCTCTCTCCATTGGTGTCGGTGCAGTGAAGTGAAGAATCATGCTTCTGTATAACTTTTTTCAAGGTGTTTGCATATATGCCCCAATGTAATATTTGCCACTACTTGGTAGTTGAGCTATGTTTATACAAAGTTTGATCACTAGGGTGGTCTAAGTTTCATTGTCAAGTAGTACTACTGTACCACAGTGCCATCCATTGTTGTTGTTGTAGAAATAAGTTGGGGCTTGGGCCCCCCTTTCTGTCCAACATGATCATGTCTTATCTAAGCCTCCTAACATGGCCTTGAACCTTTCATGAATCCATTAATTCTTGCATTATTTCTTGTGAAGAAAGTCCAAATGTAATAAGACCAATCTCAACTGTTACTACCTTTCATGGACCCTACTAGGGCTTAAAACCCTTCATACCAAACTTTGTCCATTCCAAAACCATGACCAAGATAGTCCAACAAGAGCAGCTATGCTTGCCCTTATAATCTCATGAAATTAAGGGATGATTAATACTTTGTCGGATTATGTGCATAAGTTTAAGGGATTGGGTCAAGGGAAGTAGTTGGGATCCTCCATATATAGATGACATTACCCCCCTAACCATGTGTTTTGGAAGGATTTTTAGTGAAATAATCATCCAAACAAGAGGCTCCAACTTCAATCAGGCTGTTACAAGTCTTACATCCTGACTGATGTAGCGTGAGGCTCGGCCCCTGATAGCACCTTCTTATCTTTATATATAAATTATGGGTTAGCTACTAATAATCAAAGATTACAATATAATATAATTGTTATTTTTAATGTGAATTCCAAGCTTTTAGCATATCCACGTTAAATTTCTTTTCAAATGGGTATGGTTAGATGATTATTTAAATATGTAGATGAGAGTTGAGTTGGATTAGAGAATTTTAGATTTTTAACTTTTGCGAGTTTTCGAACTTTAAGCCGTGAGTGACTGACCTTCCCCAAGAACTATAGAATGGGAATCAAATACTTATAGTAAGCTGCTTTTGCAAAATACAAAGGACTTTAGGGCACTGAGAGAGCACATAGAGAGGTGCGTATCCTTGAATGAACATGCATGCACTTAGAGTGCTGTCGGCATTTTCTAAAGACAATAATGGTAATGGCCAAGTAAAGAAGGCCTTGGAATCTAGAGAGAGAGAGAGAGAGAGAGAGAGGCCATGGTAATTCGTGGTCACAGAAAGAAAGCTACGTGGGAATATGCTATACAAATTTGCCATTAATCCAATGGTGTTGACCTAAGGGCAATCCTCCATATATGTCATTTTCAAGGGGAGCCCATATATAAAAATGGAAAAAAGAAAAGTAACTGGTATTGTTCCCCACGTCCTGTCATAAGGTTTCATAAAATGACCCTTGCCCCGTGCGCTTTCTAGTGGATATTCATGCGCACTCCCCCATTGGAGGGCATAGGGACAAGATCAGTGGTAGTTAACATTATTCATCATATATATATATATATATATATTGGGGAAAGAATTTTTGCCAGTTTGATGTTGCCTACATCGTCCCACAGGACCAATGGGAGGGCATGCGGGACTGTCTTTAGTGCATGGGTGTGGGAGGTATCCCAGTCTTTTTGCATTCGCTCTAGTTTGAGCATGGGCAACACCAGACTGGTAGAGTTCTTTTTCCTATATATATATATATATATATAAGAATGCTATTTGGCCACGTGGCCCTTGTGCCCAGAAATAGGAGGACATGAAAGTACTACCCTTGACCCTTGTGAAATAAAAATATCCATTCTATGTTGATGTCTTTACTCACGATCTCCTTTTGCAACCCCTTGTGTTTGGATGCAAGGGAAAATGACCTAGTAGTGCTCTCTTGCCCACATATATATATGGAAGAAAGAACACTACCCACTAGTGTGTCTCCTACTAAACACAGTGGGTGTGAAAAGACGATGCTATCCTACACTGAAGATGCTCGCGTGCGCTCTCCCATTGGTCGCACCCGCTGGTGTGTACCTACACTAGTAGGTAGCGTTTTCTTGGCTATATATAGGGAAAGTTTTTCTGGCCATGCTCCCTGTGTCTATCTCTCTCATTCTCCAATAAAGGGTAGAGATGTCACTTCATAGGGATGGACTGATGGAGGAGAGAGATACACATGGGAGTGTTGTTGTAGGCCACGCTCCAAGACAGAAAACATTTCGTCATGTATATATTTCAAGGAAAAGAGAACCTTGTCCACTAGCATGCAGGCCAATCGGAGGCCATGTGGAGGCATCTATGCAGGAGCAACACAGTCCTTTTGCATCGACCTATGTTAGTGAGTAGAAACATGCAAACGGGTAGGATTCTTTTCTCCATATTTCAAATTGTAATGGTATGGTAATAGTCTTAGTACCAGCTGCCAAGTTGAAGCAATTGTTCTCCATTATCCAGGCTTGGAACCAATGGTGAGAAAAGCACTAATAGGGCTTGCTAGTGCCTTTTGCAGTTGGGAATATATATGTACCAAATAGATAGGGACATACTGATGAATGAGAGAACCTGACCTAATCCAACTAGAGGGGAACCATATACTTAGCTTCCATTTTTTGTTCCTACTACCAAACCACCTTTGAAACTAAAGAGGCAAACAAGTCACCTCCCACCCTATCTTTACAATAAAGAGAGAACCGACCTTTTGTTAATTTTAGCTTGGGAAGATGATCCAGAGTGAATATAATGTTCTAATTAGATTATATATATAGATATATATATATATATATATAAGAGAAGAGAGAGAGAGAGAGAGAGAGAGAGAGAGAGAGAGAGAGAGAGAGAGAGAGAGAGAGCAAAGAGTGATATTTGCATTTTTATGTGTTAGTCCACAAAGCAGTCACATGTACGGCACATGCAGTGTCATGTACGTATCACCTCAGTTGATATTTTTATGGTTCTGACTTCTGAAGATGTTTATCCATTGTTACAAAAAAAAAAGATGTTTATCCATTTCCCTGGTTCTACACTATTTGAGAACATGGTTTTTTTTTTCTTTATCTTTTTTATTTTTTATAAGGGCATAGAGATGGAGATGTGGTGGATAAAAGATGTTTAGTACTTAGTGAAGCTTTAGAGAGAGAGAGAGAGAGAGAGAGAGAGAGAGAGTCTGCTCAAGGAATATGGTTTCTTCTCACTTCACAGTTCAAAGATGACAAAAGAGAGATGCATGTGATGGGAGGTTGGAAGGCACTTCACACAACCAATGAAAGTTAAGACTTTAAGAATCCATTTAATAAGTGCCCATGAAGACAGAAAATCAATGTGAATTTAATTTTACCCCACATACACAAGAGTCGCACACAAGGCCTTTTCTTCTTCTTTTTCTTATCTTTATTCTTTTTATCTTTTTCTCTTTTTCTCTTAATAATTACCTAGCTAGATGAGATTATGGAGTGAGAGAATCAAGATAAAGATGGAGATAGCATGATAGCATCAAGATAGAGATGCCAAGAGGCAAAGCAACGTGGAGGCCAAGGGAAGGAATCCTGACATGCACCTTTGCTTGGATTTTGTACTAAGGGCAGAGATTTTTATAGCCTTCTCACTTAATAATGTTAGTTGGGGAAGAGAAGTGGTGAGGGGGGATGCATTGACCCAACCACATCCAAGCATGCTCTTAGCTACCTTACAAGCTCTCACAGGGAAAATCATACTCTATCTTTCTCTCTTTATGTAATTTTCATATCTTTCTTTTTTCTTTTTTGAAATTAATTCTGAAATGAACTTTCTTTAATTTTGAAGGTTTTCCAGTACTATTGGCCAGAATGGGTGCAAGTGTGCAACAGAGACGGATTTGGAGGATTTTCCCTTTTCATGACAGTAACAAAAGTTGTTTTACAATTTAAGGTGAATGAGATACCTATAGCAGCCCACCCCCCCTTCTTCTCTCCCTTTTTACAATACAGATTTAATTTCCCTAGTAATATTTTGTTGCAAATAATGGAAATTAGGTAACCACCTTTCCCTTTTTCCATTGCTTATTTATGACAATTCAAAAGAAACAGGAAGAAAAAGTGTTCCTTACGATACAAATGTACATGAGACTGATATAGAGTATATAGAAATAGGATTCTTTTTTTTTTTTTTTTTTTTTTTTTTTTTTTAATTTGTTGAGATAGTACTTTTGACTAATTTGGTGGCAGGATGAAATTGTACAATCCACTTTCCTCCCCTAAGGTACTGCCTATAAACATACAAATCCATTTAAAGGAGTTTGATCAAAAGCATCTTAACCATTCAATTAGAAGACTTTTTATTTGACTTTGTTTACATTTTTAATATAAATGGAAAGGAAAGTGAAAGATTTGATGTTGTGATAATCTTGTTAGGTTGAACTTAAGGCATAAGAAATTAAATCTGTTATATGGGACCCATTGAGCAATGTGGTTTTGGCATTTCCACACTCTTGCTCATATCCTTCTTCATTTACAAATTCACAATCAACAAAATTGTGATTGTGGACCGTGAGATTTGTTGGATCATAGGTGAGATCCATGATGAGTATAAATATATATTTTTTATTTCTAAAGAATATAAATATGTTAAAGAAGAAGAAATATAATTAGGGTCCATCCATTTAGCCTCCTTGCTCTATCCCTCTTCATGACCATGACAATGTCAAAGAAAGAAAAAAAATAAAATAAAGGTAAAAGGTTTGGTGCACTGTTGTGGACCGTGCACAGTCCTGTCCCCCTCACAAGAGGGTGTTAAGATGACTGAAAAACTCCCTTCCCCTATTTGACACTTCGAAATCCATTCCGCCTTATGCCGCCGTATATGAAAATCCTCTTATAAACTAAAACAAGGTCTTTGTTTAACCAAAAAAGAAGTCTTAAATGAAAATGCATTCTTAAAACGTTGTGTTTTTTGTTTAAATAGAAAATGACATAAACCAAACATGTTATACAACTAGCCCAATTGAAAGAGAATAAGATAAATTGATCAACCCAAAAAACCCAAGAAATCAATTCAAAGAAGGGAATCAAAAGAGACAGAAAAGAAAAGAAAAATGTGTTATTAATGAAGAAAAGAAAGATTTCATTAGGTATCTAATAGCATAATAGTTATCATCAACAAAAATAATTTCAAAAATAAATAAATAAATAATGTAGAGGGTGGAAGAACAGTGATTATTGATGGTTTTGTGACTTTTCTTGGGTTCTCGAATGAAAGAAAAAGAGAAAAAAGCCCATAAGATGAGGGCCATGAGGCCATTCAGCATTGTTTGTTTTGAGTGGTCAGTGGTGTGTGTTGATGCGTGAAGGCTATTAATGCTTCTCGTTTCCCTAAGAAAACACCCAAAAAAATAAAACAATCAGAGAGAGAGAGAGAGAGAGAGAGAGAATCTTAATCAAAACAATAATTAAGGTGGTGATAGATGTTCCTCACACTGTAATAGCGCATCTGGAAAGGCAAGTAGTGGTGGAGTTGTGGGAAATTGAGGCCTTAATGACACTAAATCTAATGAGATATCCCCTCCCAAAACCAAACATTAATGGGTAATTGGAGAGCGAATCACGCTAGCTCCAATCAATAACCCAAATTTAGTAGTGGGTATTATGCACTACTACTCTCCATCTCCCCCACCTGATGATGATCCTTACATCTACCCAATCAACACCCACTTTGAAACAACATGTGGACCCTACAAAACTTTGGGATCTAGAACGAGAGCCTTTTTGAAAATTTAATCACCTCTAATAAGGTCTCCCACTAGTCAATACCAATTAGATGTAAGGTCAAGAAGCATTGAAGTTTTTGATAAAAGGTATATTCAAAACGCCATTGTAAGGTCTGAGAAGGGTCATAATGTACAAAGTCTTACTTCTACTTTTTTTTTCGATTCAAATTCACAATCACTCAATCGTAATAGAACAACCATGACATTTTTGATGATCATCATAAATTCGTAATCCTCCTATAATCCTCCTAGACAATTATAGCACTGAATCAATCACCCTCTTGGCGACAAACATAATCTCTTATTTTTTGGAAAATGACCTGGGAATATCACTCCTTGTAATTCTGATTTCTGATAGAAAAGAAAAAGGTGGAAAATAAAATATTTATTTAGAAAGAGTGGGAAAAGAGAAGAGTAGAAAATGGTGAGATACAGATAGAGATGTTTGTTGCTTGCCTTGTTTCTTTCCTACATACATTGCACGACTCTCGTGAGAATTTTAATTAATTTTCTCTCTAACTTCCAACCACGCACACATGACTATTACTTAGCTGGCCCCCACCTTGGAGAGAACTAGAATAGGCCTCTCATGCCTATTGCATATTCATATGGGGCCTTTTCTTCTTCTTCTTTTCCAAAAACATCTTTTTCTCTTAAACCCAAACCCTCTCTCTTGGGTTTTGAGTATAAGAGATAATATTTGGGAGAGCCAAAAGAAAGTTTAAAAAACAAAACAGGGAAAGCTACTTGTAATTATTATATTCTCTTGGCACCATTTGTAGAAGTGAGTGCTCCTCTTGTTTGCATCTAGAGTCAATCTAGTGCTAAGAAACAGTCAATCCAAGGAAAGCCAACCATAGATGGATCATGGATGGATGGATTGATTCCTCCACCTCCTTAGTCCTTAGCTTGTTGGTCCCGAGAGAGAGAGAGAGAGAGAGAAGGAAATCAATGAAGGGTTAGATGGAGAGGAGAAAAAGGGGGGGGGGGGTGATGTGGTTGATGGCACCATATGGGTTTTGTGGAGGTGTGACTGTGTGTTTTGTCCATATAATTCAAAGCATAGACAAGCCCTCCACCCTACTTGATTGCCTTCAACATAGGGAAGCTTATGACTTAGATGACACTCTTCTCTCTTTTTTATTACATTTCTCAACTCTGTGACACGTTTCTTTCTGATCTTACACATAATAGTATTATTGAGTCATTGATTCAGGGAATCATGGCTGGTGCTGTTGCTGCTTCAGTGTTTACAAACGTAAGGGTCTCAAAGGCTGAGGTCACCACTCATGGGTGCTTGCTGGAGCCTAGTGCCTCCCTCCCCCCTCCCACGTCGCTTTCTCTCTCTACCACCTTCCCTTCTCTCTTTTCTGAACCGTGACCTGTGTTCTCAGAATTTAACTCCCTTGTTTATGGGTTCTTCAATTCTCTCACAGTTTCACTGTGACCAATTACTTTTTCTAATCCTCTCTCATTAATTGCAGGTGGGCCAGTAGGGTCAACCCACAACTGGGTCATTGTCGGTTCTTTCTTTAACCCATCCCAATATGGTCCACTGCTTTAAAGGACTGTTATCGAACTGGGTTAATTATCTGATCAGGGTCTGACCGACCGGTCGGTCAATCAAAAATGCCCAATGTACAGTACCATCAGACCAAGAACAACCTCTAGGCACGAATGATTAGAGACCCGGTTCAGTTTTGAACCATACGGTTCAATTTTATAGAGAAAAGATCTCTGATTCCTAATATAGGATCACTGAGATTAGTGGGTTCTTCTATCTACCCTTCAGCTGATAGACATTAGATTAGGTAATTTTGATTAAAATGTTTCGGTGGGTGGTCCCGATTGATTTCGTCCAATCCAATCTTGACACTTGTTTAATTAACATTGAATGTTATACTAGATCTGGATGGATGGATGGATGGATGGAGGAACTTATATGGCAATGGCCCCCTATATATATATATATATATATATATGGTTCCAAAGGTGTGACCACAACAATGAATGAATAAAGAGGGGTGGGTTGCAGAGAGCTTTAACTCTTTGAAACAAAAAATGTGAAACCCCACAGACTCTGATGTTGCTTCTTTCTTCTGTCATTTCATTCTGGATCAGAATCCATTTTTGAAAGACCCTACAAACACAACTCATGAGCCGTCTTTCGTCTCCTCATGCAACTTCTTGTGACAGAGAATTATAACAAGAGACCAAAGTACTATTAGTAGCTCACAAGTAATGGACACACCTCAGTACCCTTCCCCCTCTTGTGGACAATCTCATAAATAAATCCCACCTTACCCATGCTAGCTAGGTAGCTAGCTAGCTAGCTCCATAATTTCATATCGATCAGTAAATTTTCAAATTTATACAGCTATGGATTACCAAATTTTATTGCAGATCTAGAGGAGTAAAAAGGAGAGGGATTTACATTCAGAAATAAACTATATATAACCCCAAGAATTATTTACCTAACAAAATGAAGAAAAAAGGGGGTGAGCTATCAAGGTTGATATGACAAAGATAAACCATTTACACAAGAGGCTGGGCCCTCAGTTCATTAGCTAGCCTCCATAAAGACAAAAGTGGAAAGATAATGCTCTAAGATTAGCCCCTAAAAGTCTCAAACCTAAGATCCATTTCTAGGTCTAATAATTCATGGATCACTATGTTATCTCTATTTTATTTTTTGGGTTGGGGGTGAGGGTGGGGGGAGGGGAAGGATTGTTTGTCAATGATATTTTATATATTTCTATAACCTTAGGGTATTTTTTTCAATCACAAGAATGATTTTTTCAATGATATATACATTTGATACTAATGAATGAGGATTAATGGCTATTTTATAGGGAAATATTTTGGACCATGGTTTCAACCCTGTGAGAAAGAACCAGTCCAAACCTCGATCAAGAGAATAGACCATGTAGATGGCATAATTGAACATTATCAATGAATGTCTTAAACGAGATGTGGAAGCATGTAAGTGGCTCAAAACAGCAGAATTGTTTCCAGCTCAACCAAATGGTCCATCAACAAGTTAGTGATAAGTTCGAAATCACTGGTTCAAAATCCATGACATGAGATGGAGGTGGTCAAACCATAGCCTTGGACATGTTTGGTGATCTATCGGGCAATTGGGTTGAACCAAGGGTCAAACCCAATCAGGTTTAGCACCCTAAATTTTGCCAATGCAAGAAACCGGTCCCGATGTTGTTCAATGCATTTAGACTCACCCAATGTGGTTGAACCATATCACTCTCTAGTATATCATATTCCTTGATCGTCCCACCTTTTCTTGGGGGTATACTAAGATAACAGGTGAGGTTATATGTGCTTTCAGTAATGAAACAATAAAATTAATGTCAACCCACGAGTGTCCCAGGCCACCTCAAGTCTCCTTTTGTTCTTTATTTGTTAACTCATGTCATGTCCATGGGAAGATATTGATAATATAAGATCTTATGATCAAATGAGAGAGAAATTAAGAAAAAGGTGAAAACTATGTTCCTTAGTCTTGTGATTATGGATGGTTGGAACTGCTTTTGGTGTGAGGAAAACCTTAGGTAGTGGGTAGACTGTAGAATGGTGGAAATGGGGAATGAGGATGGTGCCATCTTCTTGTTAATTAAGAGAGAGAGAGAGAGAGAGAGAGGAAACATGGTAAACATAAAGTTTTTAGGGACCAATGTAATGCATGGAGAATTGGTGGATTAAGATTAAAGAAATGCCAATAAGGTGGGTTTGTCTACAACCCGAAGGAATTGTGCCTTGTTCACTTAGAATTTGTTTTGAAATGATTATTGGCATTACAGGGTTTCAATCCCACCTAGATATTAACAACTCTCTCACTCCACCTCCCCAACCTTCCCCACCACCAAAAAAAAAAAAAAAAAAAAAAAAAAGGAAATTAGTGAGAAAGAACAAAATACATATTTGCAATAGCATGAGAAAGAAAAACCAGCTGGTTAATTAGAGTATTTATTTATACATATCTTGACATTAGATAATAAGACACTGAGAAAATTAAAGTAATATGACCTATATTTGATTTCTCTCTTAAAGTAATTTTATATATTTTTAATTCCTCAAGGTCTATTATTTTGTATTATCCCCCTAAGCTTTAGGTACAATTTAACCAGCTTCAAGGCCGCCTTGTCGAGGAAAGCCAATGGTACAATCAAGGGCATCTAGGGGTGCCCAAAGAATAGCTAAAGACCCTTTAGTTTATACTCTACTCTTAGTTAGAGAGAGAGAGAGAGAGAGAGAGAGAGAGTTTTGAATTGGCTAATGGATATGTATGTGGGTGTGGATGTAAATCTATTACCTTAGGTTAGTGTTGTTGCCGTGAAGGGTTGCCATGAAGGAATTTAAAAGAAAAGGCCGCCCTAGTGGGTCCTAAGCAAAGAAATTTGTGTGATACCATAACATGTACTCATCCCCTTCGTATCTTTTTCTTCTTCTTTTTTATGGTAGCTTCTGGCCTTCTATGGTTCTCCTCTTTATCCGTCACCTACAGATTAAAATAATTAAAATCCTTTTTTTTCTGGGTTCTACATCATATACACATATATAATTAGATTTAAGGTAGTGGGTTCCATATCTCTTGTTTGTTTTGTGAACTAAAATACCCCAAACCTTACCCTTCATTCTTAAAACCTTGGCCACATATCACATTTTGGATAGAATTTAGAAATGGGTCAAGTACCATGAGCCTCCTAATCTGACCTGTGGATGAGATTAGTCAAATTGAAATCCGGTTCTTCAGTTTCTATATAGGTAATCATGCTTGAACTGGTTAGAATGAATCAACCAATGGGAACAAAAGAGGGATTGTTTGGGTGGATGGGTCAGGGCAAGAATTGTTTTTTAAGAAGATGATCAATGATGGAATAGGGTGTTGTTATAACTAAAGTCAGTTGATGGGGTTGGAAAACTTCTCCCTCCTCCATCTATGCCCTGAATGAAGGGTGGTCATCTGACATAGTCTTCTACTTTCATCAGGAACTTATTAGGGTAAACCTTGGGAGGAGGAAAGAAATGGAAACGTTAACAACCAAGCAATTAGGTCAGAGGATAAGCTAAGCTAATCTCTCTTCCCTTCTTTATTTTCTAAGATAAGGAATGAAAAAGGAGAAGGAAAAGGATTGAGAGCTGTACCTTGAAAGTTTGAACCTTCAAAACCAAGTAAAAATATTTAAAGATTGGGAAAGAGACACGGGGCACATGAAATTATCACCGCATCTCTTGTGGAGAAATAAAAGAATCTTATTCATATCGATGCCTTTGTGTGCGTTTTCAATCGTTGGTTTAAGGGTCATTCGACTAGGCATCAATTTCTAGCCCTTAAAAGATTTTATTTTTTTTAAGCGAAAGTTGTTCTCTGTCTAGGAGTGCAGCTCATACCAGCGTTCCTCGTATCTATCTCTACCTCCTCTTTTAAGCAAGGGTTAAAAATATCTTTTCATAGAAAAAGAAAGAAATAGACTTATGAAAACACCAGCGTAGGCCACGTCGATAGAATTCTTTTTGTATTTTAAAGATAGAAGAAATGTAGATAATTTAGAAGAGCAATAATAAAAAACTATCACAAATATAAAAGAAAAAAAATATTTTTTTTCCTTTCTTTTAATATAAAAAAAAAAAATAAACAATGCCAGCGGCAGAGGCATTGGCAGCAGGCAGCGGCAAACCTTGAACCCACCAACAACATCAACTACAAATGAGTGGGCAAAACAAAACGGACAAGCCTCTCTCTCTCTCTCTAATTAGCAATATTTAATTAAGGATTACCTTAATTGTTAATAATAAGGTGATAGACACAACTGCTTGAATATGTATTTATAAGTTTGTAAAAAAAAAAAAAAAAAA